>NW_027098929.1:0-137925 GCF_037042795.1 Molothrus aeneus | reverse complement strand
GGTTTTTTGGGATTTTGGGGAAAAAAAATGAAAATTCTGGGAGAAAACCCCAAAATCCTGGAAAAAACCCAGGGAAATTGGACAAAAACCACCCAAATGAGAGGGAAAAACGGGAATTTTTGGGGATTTTGGGGAAAGATCAGCAGCTCCTTCCAGCCTGGAATGGGGCAAAATTTGGGGTTTTTTGGGAAAAAATGAAAATTCTGGAGAAAACCCCAAAATCCTGCAAAAACCCCGCGAAAATCGGAGGAAAAACAACCAAATTTGAGCAAAAAATCTGAATTTTTGGGGTGGGAGAACAACGCGATCAGCAGCTCCTTCCAGCCCAGAACGGGGCCAAATTCGGGGATTTTGGGATTTTCGGGGGAAAAAAATGAAAATTCTGGGAGAAAACCCCAAAATCCTGGAAAAAACCCCGCGAAAATCGGAGGAAAAACACCCAAATGAGAGGGAAAAATGGGAATTTTTGGGGATTTTGGGGAAAGATCAGCAGCTCCTTCCAGCCTGGAATGGGGCAAAATTTGGGGTTTTTTGGGATTTTGGGAAAAAAAAAATCAAAATTCTGGGAGAAAACCCCAAATCCTGGAAAAAACCCAGGGAAAATCGGAGGAAAAACACCCAAATGAGAGGGAAAATGGGAATTTTTGGGGTGGGAGAACAACGCGATCAGCAGCTCCTTCCAGCCTGGAGGACCCAAAATTTGGGGTTTTTTGGGATTTTGGGGGAAAAAATCAAAATTCTGGGAGAAAACCCCAAAATCCTGGAAAAAACCCCGCGAAAATCGGACAAAAAACACCCAAATTTGAGCGAAAAATGGGAATTTTTGGGGATTTTGGGGAAAGATCAGCAGCTCCTTCCAGCCTGGAATGGGGCAAAATTTGGGTTTTTTGGGAAAAAATGAAAATTCTGGGAGAAAACCCCAAAATCCTGCAAAAAACCCCGCGAAAATCGGAGGAAAAACAACCAAATTTGAGCAAAAAATCTGAATTTTTGGGGTGGGAGAACAACGCGATCAGCAGCTCCTTCCAGCCCAGAACGGGGCAAAATTCGGGGATTTTGGGAAAAAAATCAAAATTCTGGGAGAAAAACCCCAAAATCCGGCAAAAAACCCCGCGAAAATCGGACAAAAAACACCCAAATGAGAGGGAAAAATCTGAATTTTTGGGGATTTTGGGGGAAAAAAATCTGAAAATCCCATTGAAAACCCCAAAATCCCAGAGAAAATCCATTGAATTTAAGGGGAAAAACCCAAATTTGAGGGGAAAATCGGAATTTTTGAGTTATGATTGGATGAGCAGCCTGGGATTCCCAAATTTCCTGGGATTTTGGGATTTTTGGGCAAAAAACCCTCAAAATTCAGGGAAAAAACCCCAAAATTCCTGAGAAAATCCATTGAATTTAAGGGAAAAAACCCAAATTTGAGAGGAAAAATCCGAATTTTTGGGGTGGGAGAGAGAGGGATGAGCAGCTCCTGCCAGGCTGGAAGGACCCAAAATTTGGGGTTTTTTGGGATTTTGGGGGGAAAAAATGAAAATTCTGGGAGAAAACCCCAAAAATCCTGGAAAAACCCCACGAAAATCGGACAAAAACCCACCCAAATGAGAGGGAAAATCTGAATTTTTGGGGATTTTGGGGAAAGATCAGCAGCTCCTTCCAGCCTGGAATGGGGCAAAATTTGGGGTTTTTTGGGAAAAAATGAAAATTCTGGGAGAAAACCCCAAAATCCTGCAAAAAACCCCGCAAAAATCGGAGGAAAAACAACCAAATTTGAGCAAAAATCTGAATTTTTGGGGTGGGAGAACAACGCGATCAGCAGCTCCTTCCAGCCCAGAACGGGGCAAAATTCGGGGATTTTGGGAAAAAAATGAAAATTCTGGGAGAAAAACCCCAAAATCCGGCAAAAAACCCCGCGAAAATTGGACAAAAAACACCCAAATGAGAGGGAAAATGGGAATTTTTGGGGATTTTGGGGAAAGATCAGCAGCTCCTTCCAGCCTGGAATGGGGCAAAATTCACAAAAAATTTGGGGATTTTGGGATTTTGGGGGGAAAAAAAATCAAAATTCTGGGAGAAAACCCCAAAATCCTGGAAAAAACCCAGGGAAATTGGACAAAAAACACCCAAATGAGAGGGAAAAATCTGAATTTTTGGGGATTTTGGGGGAAAAAAATCTGAAAATCCCATTAAAAACCCCAAAATCCCAGAGAAAATCCATTGAATTTACGGGAAAAAACCCAAATTTGAGGGGAAAATCAGAATTTCTGGGGTGGGAGAGAGAGGATGAGCAGCTCCTGCCAGGCTGGAAGGACCCAAAATTTGGGTTTTTTTCGGATTTTGGGAAAAAAAAATCAAAATTCTGGGAGAAAACCCCAAAATCTGGGAAAAAACCCCGCGAAAATCGGAGGAAAAACAACCAAATTTGAGCAAAAAATCTGAATTTTTGGGATGGGAGAGAGAGGATCAGCAGCTCCTTCCAGCCTGGAGGGACCCAAAATTTGGGGTTTTTTGGGGATTTTGGGGAAAAAAAATCAAAATTCTGGGAGAAAACCCCCAAAATCCTGAAAAAACCCCACGAAAATTGGACAAAAAACACCCAAATTTGAGCGAAAAATGGGAATTTTTGGGGATTTTGGGGAAAGATCAGCAGCGCGTTCCAGGCTGGAATTTTCCAGGAATTTTTGGGAATCCCTTCCAGACCCTCCCAAAAACCCCCAAACCCCCCAAATTCCATTAGAACCCCTCAAAACCACCCCAAAGTGGCCCAAAAGCCTCCACATTCTTCCCAAATTCCTCCAAATTCCCAAATCCAGCCCAAAATTCCCAAATCCCACCCCAAAATTCTCAAATCCACCCCCAAATCCCCTCCAAAGCCCCCTAAATCCCCATTATACCACCCCAAAATTGCCCCAAACCCCCTCGAATCCACACCAAAAAATCCCAAATTTTGGCCCAAAATCCCCCAAATTTTCCCCCCAAAATTCCCAAATCCACCCCAAAATTCCCAAATTCCCAAATCCACCCCCAAATCCCCTCCAAAAATCCCCTAAATCCCCTTTATACCACCCCAAAACTGCCCCAAACCCCCTCGAATCCACACCAAAAAATCCCAAATTTTGGCCCAAAATCCCCCAAATTTTCCCCCAAATCCCCCAAATTCTTCCCCCAAAATTTCCAAATTCCCTCCAACCCCTCCAAGCCCCCCATTCCAACCCCCTCAAACCACCCAAAACTTGCTCCAAACTCCCTCAAGTCCACCCCAAAAAGCCCCAAATTTTGCCAAAAATCCCCCAATTTTTGCCCAAAATCCCCCAAATTTTTCCCAAATTTCCCAAATCCACCCCCAAATCCCCTCCAAAACCCCCTAAATCCCCTTTATGCCACCCCAAAACTGCCCCAAACACCGTCGAATCCACCCCAAAAAGCCCCAAATTTTGGCCCAAAAATTCCCAAATTTTTCCCCCAAAATCCCCCAAATTTCGGCCCAAAATCCCCAAATTTTTCCCAAATTTCCCAAATCCACCCCCAAATCCCCTCCAAAATCCCCTAAATCCCCTTTATGCCACCCCAAAACTGCCCCAAACCCCCTCGAATCCACACCAAAAATTCCCAAATTTTGGCCCAAAATCCCCCAAATTTTTGGCCCAAATCCCCCAAATTTTGCCCCAAATCCCCCAAATTTTCCCAAAATTCCAAATCCCCTCCAAACCCCAAACCCCCCATTCCAACCCCCTCAAACCACCCAAAACTTGCTCCAAACCCCCTCAAACCCAACCCAAAAAATCCCAAATTTTGCCCCAAATCCCCCAAATTTTGCCCCAAATCACCCAAATTCTTCCCCCAAAATTCCCAAATCCACCCCAAAATTCCCAAATCCCCTCCAACCCCTCCAAAATCTCCATTCCAACCCCCTCAAACCACCCAAAACTTGCTCCAAACCCCCTCAAACCCAACCCAAAAAAACCCAAATTTTGCCCCAAATCCCCCAAATCCACCCCAAAATTCCCAAATCCACCCCAAATCCCCTCCAAAACCCCCTAAATCCCCTTTATGCCACCCCAAAACTGCCCCAAACCCCCTCGAATCCACCCCGAAAAACCCCAAATTTCAGCCCAAAATCCCCCAAATTTTCCCCCAAATCCCCCAAATTTTGCCCAAAATTCCCAAATCCACCCCCAAATCCCCTCCAAGCCCCCCATTCCAAGCCCCTCAAACCACCCAAAACTTGCTCCAAACCCCCTCAAATCCACCCCGAAAACCCCCAAATTTTGCCCAAAATCCCCCAAATTTTGGCCCAAAATCCCCCAGATTTTGCCCCAAATCTCCCGAATTTTGCCCCAAATCCCCCAAATCCACCCCAAAACTCGCAAATCCATCCCCAAATCCCCTCCAAAATCCCCTAAATCCCCTTTATGCCACCCCAAAACTGCCCCAAAACCCCTCAAATCCACCCCCAAAATTCCCAAATTTTTCCCCCAAAATCCCCCAAATTTCGCCCAAAATCCCCCAAATTTTTCCCCAAATCCCCCAAATCCACCCCAAAATTCCCAAATCCACCCCCAAATCCCCTCCAAGCCCCCCATTCCAAGCCCCTCAAACCACCCAAAACCTGCTCCAAACTCCCTCAAACCCACCCCAAAAAACCCCAAATTTCGGCCCAAAATCCCCCAAATTTTGCCCCAAATCCCCCAAATTTTGCCCAAAATCGCCCAAATTTCCCCCAAATTTCGCCCCGAGTCCCGGCTGACCTGCCCTGAGCAGGATGACCTGGTCGTCCAAGGGGAGCCCCGAGAAGTGGGGGACCCTCTTGGCCCACTCCACCAGGGTGAAGAGCTGCTTGTCGGCCGCCTGGCAGATGTTGGTCACCGGGTCATTGGGCTGAATTTGGGGCGATTTCGGGGCAAATTGAGACCCCCCCCGAGACTCCCACCGTCCCAAACCCAGCCCACAGTTCCTGAAGGGGAGAATTCCGGAAAAAACCCGGCGGGAATCGGCCCAAAAATGGGGAAAAACGGCCCAAAAATGGGGAAAAACGGCCCAAAAATCGGACTGAAAATCGGCTCAGAAATGGGGAAAATTGGGGGGAAATCCCAAATTTTGGGGTAAATTGAGACCCCTCCTGACACTCCCACGATCCCAAACCCAGCCCACAGTTCCTAAAGGGGAAAATTCTGGAAAAAACCCGGCGGGAATCGGCCCAAAAATGGGGAAAAACGGCCCAAAAATGGGGAAAATCGGCCAAAAATTGGCCAAGACATGGGGAAAGAACAGCCCAGAAATGGGGAATATTGGGGAAAAATCCCAAATTTTGGGGTAAATTGAGACCCCCCCCGAGACTCCCACCATCCCAAACCCAGCCCACAGTTCCTGAAGGGGAGAATTCCGGAAAAAACCCGGCGGGAATCGGCCCAAAAATGGGGAAAAAACGGCCCAAAAATGGGGAAAAACGGCCCAAAAATCGGACTGAAAATCGGCTCAGAAATGGGGAAAATTGGGGGGAAATCCCAAATTTTGGGGTAAATTGAGACCCCCCCCTGACATTCCCAGAATTCCAAACCCAGCCCACAGTTCCTAAAGGGGAAAATTCTGGAAAAAACCCGGCGGGAATCGGCCCAAAAATGGGGAAAAACGGCCCAAAAATGGGGAAAATCGGCCAAAAATTGGCCAAGACATGGGGAAAGAACAGCCCAGAAATGGGGAAAATTGGGGAAAAATCCCAAATTTTGGGGTAAATTGAGACCCCCACCGAGACTCCCACCATCCCAAACCCAGCCCACAGTTCCTGAAGGGGAGAATTCCGGAAAAAACCCGGAGGGAATCGGCCCAAAAATGGGGAAAAAACGGCCCAAAAATGGGGAAAACCGGCCCAAAAATTGGCCAAGACATGGGGAAAGAACAGCCCAGAAATGGGGAATATTGGGGAAAAATCCCAAATTTTGGGGTAAATTGAGACCCCCCCCGAGACTCCCACCGTCCCAAACCCAGCCCACAGTTCCTGAAGGGGAAAATTCCGGAAAAAACCCGGCGGGAATTGGAGGAAAAATGGGGAAAAACGGCCCAAAAATGGGGAAAATCGGCCCAAAAATGGGGAAAATTGAGGGGAAAATCCCAAATTTTGGGGTAAATTGAGACCCCCCAACATTCCCAGAATTCCAAACCCAGCCCACAACTCCTACAGGGGAAAATTCCGGAAAAAACCCGGCGGGAATTGGAGGAAAAATGGGGAAAATCGGCCCAAAAATGGGGAAAAACGGCCTAAAAATTGGCCCAGAAATGGGGAAAAATCAGCCCAGAAATGGGGAAAATTGGGGGAAAATCCCAAATTTTGGGTAAATTGAGACCCCCCCCTGACATTCCCAGAATTCCAAACCCAGCCCAGAATTCCTAAGGGGAAAATTCCAGAAAAAACCCAGCGGGAATTGGCCCAAAAATGGGGAAAAACGGCCCAAAAATGGGGAAAATACACCCAAATATTGGTCAAGACATGGGTGAAAACTTGGGGGAAAATCCCAAATTTTGGGGTAAATTGAGACCCTCCGAGACTCCCACCATCCCAAACCCAGCCCAGAATTCCTAAGGGGAAAATTCCAGAAAAAACCCAGCGGGAATCGGCCCAAAAATGGGGAAAAACGGCCCAAAAATGGGGAAAATCGGCCCAAAAATGGGGAAAATTGAGGGGAAAATCCCAAATTTTGGGGTAAATTGAGACCCCCCCCCTGACATTCCCACCATCCCAAACCCAGCTCAGAATTCCTAAGGGGAAAATTCCAGAAAAAACCCGGCGGGAATCGGAGGAAAAATGGGGAAAAACGGCCCAAAAATGGGGAAAAATGGGAAAATCTGCACCAAAAACAGGGAAAATTCACCCAAAAATGGGGAAAATTGGGGTGAAATCCCAAATTTTGGGTTAATTGAGACCCCCCCCCGACATTCCCAGAATCCCAAACCCTGCCCAGAATTCCTAAGGGGAAAATTCCGGAAAAAACCCGGCGGGAATTGGAGGAAAAATGGGGAAAAACGGCCAAAAATTGGCCCAGAAATGGGGAAAAATCAGCCCAAAAATGGGGAAAATTGGAGAAAAAAAGGGGAAAATTGGGGGGAAATCCCAAATTTTGGGATCCTCTGAGAGGATTCAGGGAATTCCCAAAATTTTGGGACCCTCCGGAGGCCGAAATTAAAAAAAGAATCGCCCCAAAAAGTCCAAAAATTGGAATTCCCAAAAGATTTTGGCAAAATTTTCAAGGATTCGGGAGGAAATTTTTGAGGCTTTTTGGGAGAATTTTGAGAATTTGGGGAAGATTTTGGAGAAATTTCCAAATTTTCAGGGGATTTTTGGGATTTCAGTGGAAATTTGAGGGAATTTTTGCCAAAATTTTGAAATATTTTGGGGAAAATTTTCAAGGATTTTTTGCCAGAATTTTTTGGGAATTTTTGAGGATTTTTGGGGAATTTTGGAGGAAATTTTGGAGGAGTTTTCCCAGAATTTTCAAGGATTTTTTAGGGAATTTTCAAGGATTTTTTGCTGGAATTTTTGAGGGATTTTTGGGAAAATTTTCAAGGATTTTTGCCCAAATTTTTGAGGATTTGGGGGGATTTTTGGAGGAAATTTTTGAGGATTTTGGACAGAATTTTGAAGGATTTTTGGGGACTTTTTGAGGAATTTTTTGAGGATTTTTGCCGGAATTTTGGAGGATTTTTTGCCAGAATTTTGAGAGATTTTTGGGACAATTTTGCTGATTCTAATGGGAATTTTGGCTGATTTTACTGGGAATTTTCCCCAATTTCTGTGGGAATTCCTGGGGATTTGGGGATTCCCAAGCCCTCCTTTCACCCTGGGCTTCCTCCCCTCTCCCAAAATCCCCCAAAATGCCCCAAAATTCCCCAAATTTTGCACTCACGGAGGCTCCCCCGGGGCCGGCGCCGTCGTCGCTCTTGGGCTCCACGGCGAGCTCGGCTTCCAGAAGTTTCTCCACCGGCATCTCCTCGTTGGGGGCCACCCCGAAATCGGCGTCGCCCTCCTTGTCCTTGCCCCGCTGGCGCTCCTCCTGCACCGCTGGGGAGGGGAAATAATGGGGGAATGATGGGGGATAATGGGGGGGAATGGGGGAAATAATGGGGGAAAAATGGGGGAAATAATGGGGGAATGATGGGGGATAATGGGGAAATAATGGGGGGAATAAGGGGGGAATGATGGGGGAATGATGGGGAGAATGATGGGGGAAATAATGGGGGAATGATGGGGAATAATGGGGGAAATAATGGGGAATGATGGGGAAATAATGGGGGAATGATGGGGAATAATGGGGGAAATAATGGGGGAAATAATGGGGAAATAATGGGGGAAATAATGGGGAAATAATGGGGGAATGATGGGGGAATGATGGGGGAAATAATGGGGGAATAATGGGAAAATAATGGGGGAATGATGGGGAAATAATGGGGGAATGATGGGGAATAATGGGGGAATGATGGGGGAATAATGGGGGAATAATGGGGGATTGATGGGGAATAATGGGGGATAATGGGGGAATGATGGGGGAATAATGGGGAATGATGGGGGAATAATGGGGAAATAATGGGGGAATGATGGGGGAAATAAGGGGGGGAAATGGGGAATAATGGGGGAATGATGGGGGAATAATGGGGGAAATAATGGGGGAATAATGGGGGGGAAATGGGGAATAATGGGGGAATGATGGGGGAATAATGGGGGAAATAATGGAATAATGGGGAAAATGGGGGAAATAATGGGGGAATAATGGGGAAATAATGGGGGAAATAATGGGGGGAAATGGAGGAAATGATGGGGGGAATAATGGGGAAATAATGGGGGAAATAATGGGGGGAAATGGGGGAATGATGGGGGAATAATGGGGGAAATAATGGGGAAATAATGGGGGAAATAATGGGGGGGAAATTGGGAATAATGGGGTGAGATAATGGGGGAATAATGGGGGAATAATGGTGGAAATAATGGGGGATAATGGGGAAATAATGGGGGAAATGGGGAAGAATGGGGGAGAAATGGAGGGAAAAATGGGGGAAAATGGGGGGGAAATGGTGAGAAAATGGGGGGGAAATGGCAAAAAATGGGGGGTAAGGGTGAAAAAGTGGCCTCCCAGTTTATCCCAGTCCCTCCCAGTCCATCCCAGTATCCCCAAATCCCCATTTCCCACCCATTTCACCCCCAAAACCCCCAATTTTTGGCCGATTTTTTCCCCGTTTTTTGCCCTTTTCCCCCCGTTTTTTCGCCCAGACCCCTCTCCCAGTCCCTCCCAGTTTGCCCCAGTCCGTCCCAGTCTCACCCTCGCGCTTCATGCCCGTGGCCAGGCACTTCTGGTAGCGGCAGTACTGGCAGCGGTTGCGCTGCCGTTTGTCCACCACGCACTCGCGGTTGTCGCGGCACGTGTACGTCAGGTCCTTGCGGATCGTGCGCTTGAAGAAGCCCTTGCAGCCCTCACAGCTCGACACGCCGTAGTGCTTGCCTGCAATTGGGGAGTTTTGGGGGAATTTGGGGTGAAATCCAAAAAAAACGGGGTCAAAATCGGCCAAAAAATGGCGAAAAACGGCCCCAAAATGGCGAAAATCGGCCCCAAAATGGAGCAAGATCCACCCAAAAGGACCCAAAATTGCCTAAAGTGCCCTTGAAGAGCCCTTGCTGCGCTCACAGCTCAACACGCCGTAGTGCTTGCCTGAAATTGGGGAGTTGTGGGAATTTGGGGTGAAATCCAAAAAAAACGGGGTCAAAATCGGCCCAGAAACGGCGAAAATCGGCTCAAAATGGAGCAAGATCCACCCAAAAGGACCCAGAGTTGCCCAAAGTGCCCTTGAAGAGCCCTTGCTGCGCTCACAGCTCGACACGCCGTAGTGCTTGCCTGAAATTGGGGAGTTTTTAGGGAATTTGGGGTAAAATCCAAAAAAAACGGGGTCAAAATCGGCCCAGAAATGGAGAAAATCGGCCCCAAAATGGAGCAAGATCCACCCGAAATCCACCCAGAATTGCCCAAAGTGCCCTTGAAGAGCCCTTGCAGCCCTCACAGCTCGACACGCCGTAGTGCTTGCCTGAAATTGGGGATTTGGGGAAATTTGGGGTGAAATCCAAAAAAATCGGGGTCAAAATCGGCCAAAAAATGGCGAAAATCGGCCCCAAAATGGAGCAAGATCCACCCAAAAGGACCCAAAATTGCCCAAAGTGCCCTTGAAGAGCCCTTGCAGCCCTCACAGCTCGACACGCCGTAGTGCTTGCCTGAAATTGGGGAGTTTTTGGGGAATTTGGGGTGAAATTAAAAAAAAACGGGGTCAAAAACGGCCAAAAAATGGCGAAAAACGGCCCCAAAATGGCGAAAATCGGCTCAAAATGGAGCAAGATCCACCCAAAAGGACCCAGAGTTGCCCAAAGTGCCCTTGAAGAGCCCTTGCAGCCCTCACAGCTCGACACGCCGCAGTGCTTGCCTGAAATTGGGGAGTTTTTAGGGAATTTGGGGTGAAATCCAAAAAAAACGGGGTCAAAATCGACCCAGAAATGGCGAAAATCGGCCCCAAAATGGCCAAAATCGGCCCCAAAATGGAGCAAGATCCACCCAAAAGGACCCAGAATGGCCCAAAGTGCCCTTGAAGAGCCCTTGCTGCCCTCACAGCTCGACACGCCGCAGTGCTTGCCTGCAGTAGGGGAGTTGTGGGAATTTGGGGTGAAATCCAAAAAAATCGGGGTCAAAATCGGCCAAAAAATGGCGAAAAACGGCCCCAAAATGGCGAAAATCGGCCCCAAAATGGAGCAAGATCCACCCAAAAGGACCCAAAATTGCCCAAAGTGCCCTTGAAGAGCCCATGCTGCCCTCACAGCTCGACACGCCGTAGTGCTTGCCTGAAATTGGGGAGTTGTGGGAATTTGGGGTGAAATCCAAAAAAAACGGGGTCAAAATCGGCCCCAAAATGGTGAAAAACGGCCCCAAAATGGCGAAAATCGGCCCCAAAATGGAGCAAGAGCCACCCAAAAGGACCCAGAATGGCCCAAAGTGCCCTTGAAGAGCCCTTGCTGCGCTCACAGCTCGACACGCCGTAGTGCTTGCCTGAAATTGGGGAGTTTTGGGGGAATTTGGGGTGAAATCCAAAAAAAACGGGGTCAAAATCGGCCCAGAAATGGCGAAAATCGGCCCCAAAATGGCCAAAATCGGCCCCAAAATGGAGCAAGATCCACCCAAAATCCACCCAGAATGGCCCCAAAGTGCCCTTGAAGAGCCCTTGCAGCCCTCACAGCTCGACACGCCGCAGTGCTTGCCTGAAATTGGGGATTTGTGGGAATTTGGGGTGAAATTCAAAAAAAACGGGGTCAAAATCGGCCCCAAAATGGCGAAAATCGGCTCAAAATGGAGCAAGATCCACCCAAAAGGACCCAAAATGGCCCCAAAGTGCCCTTGAAGAGCCCATGCTGCCCTCACAGCTCGACACGCCGCAGTGCTTGCCTGCAGTTGGGGATTTGTGGGAATTTGGGGTGAAATCCAAAAAACCGGGGTCAAAATCGGCCCAGAAACGGCGAAAATCGGCCCAAAAATGGCGAAAATCGGCTCAAAATGGAGCAAGATCCACCCGAAATCCACCCAGAATTGCCCAAAGTGCTCTTGAAGAAGCCCTTGCAGCCCTCACAGCTCGACACGCCGTAGTGCTTGCCTGAAATTGGGGAGTTTTGGGAATTTGGGGTGAAATCCAAAAAAATCGGGGTCAAAATCGGCCCCAAAATGGCGAAAAACGGCTCAAAATGGAGCAAGATCCACCCAAAAGGACCCGGAATTGACCCAAAATCCACCTGGCCGAGCCCTCAGAGCCAAATCCCTGGAATGGTTTCCTGGAATTGGGAATTTTCATGGAATTTGTGGGAAATCCCAAAAAATTGGGGTGAAAATGGGAAAAATTGGCCAAAAGTTGGCCAAGAATGGACAAAAATCGGCCAAGAATGGAACAAAATCCACCCAAAATTGACCCAAAATCCACCTGACAAAGCCCTCACAGCCAAATCCCTGGAATGGTTTCCTGGAATTGGGAATTTTTAGGGAATTTGGGGTGAAATCCCAAAAAATCTGCACCAAAATTGGCCAAAAAATTGTGAAAATCTGCCCCAAAATGGCGAAAATCGGCCCCAAAATGGAGCAAGATCCACCCAAAATGACCCAGAATTGACCCAAAATCCACCTGGCCGAGCCCTCAGAGCTGGAAACCCTGGAATGGTTTCCTGGAATTGGGAATTTTCATGGAATCTGTGGGAAATCCCAAAAAATCAGAACGAAAATGGGAAAAATTGGCCAAAAATCGGCCAAGAATGGACAAAAATCGGCCAAGAATGGAACGAAATCCACCCAAAATGGACCCAAACTGAAGCTGAAGCTCAAAACTCTGGAATGTTTTCCTGGAATTGGGAATTCCGATGGGATTTGGGTGAAATCCCAAAAAATCAGGGGAAAATGGGAAAAATTGGGGTAAAAATGGCAAAAATCGGCCCAGAATCGACAGAATTTGGCCCAAAACCGACCCAGAGTTGACCCAAAATGCAGCTGCAGCTCAAAATCCCTGGAATGGTTTCCTGGAATTGGGAATTTTGATGGAATTTGTGGGAAATCCCAAAAAATTGGGACAAAAATGGGAAAAATTGGTCAAAAATCGGCCAAGAATGGACAAAAATCCACCCAAAATTGACCCAAAATTGACCCAAAATCCACCTGACAAAGCCCTCACAGCCAAATCCCTGGAATGGTTTCCTGGAACTGGGAATTTTCATGGAATTTGTGGGAAATCCCAAAAAATTGGGGTGAAAATGGGAAAAATTGGTCAAAAATCGGCCAAAAATGGACAAAAATCGGCCAAGAATGGAACAAAATCCACCCAAAATTGACCCAAAATCCACCTGACAAAGCCCTCACAGCCAAATCCCCGGAATGGTTTCCTGGAATTGGGAATTTTTAGGGAATTTGGGGTGAAATCCAAAAAAATCTGCACCAAAATTGGCCCAGAAATGGCGAAAATCGGCCCAAAAACGGCGAAAATCGGCCCCAAAATGGGGCAAAATCCACCCAAAAGGACCCAAAATTGACCCAAAATCCACCTGGCCGAGCCCTCAGAGCTGGAAACCCTGGAATGGTTTCCTGGAATTGGGAATTTTCATGGAATCTGTGGGAAATCCCAAAAAATTGGGGTGAAAATGGGAAAAATTGGCCAAAAGTTGGCCAAGAATGGAGAAAAATCGGCCAAGAATGGAACGAAATCCACCCAAAATGGACCCAAACTGAAGCTGAAGCTCAAAACTCTGGAATGTTTTCCTGGAATTGGGAATTCCGATGGGATTTGGGTGAAATCCCAAAAAATCAGGGGAAAATGGGAAAAATTGGGGTAAAAATGGCAAAAATCGGCCCAGAATCGACAGAATTTGGCCCAAAACCGACCCAGAGTTGACCCAAAATGCAGCTGCGGCTCAAAATCCCTGGAATGGTTTCCTGGAATTGGGAATTTTGATGGAATTTGTGGGAAATCCCAAAAAATTGGGACAAAAATGGGAAAAATTGGTCAAAAATCGGCCAAGAATGGACAAAAATCCACCCAAAATTGACCCAAAATTGACCCAAAATCCACCTGGCCGAGCCCTCAGAGCCAAAATCCCGGAATGGTTCCCTGGAATTGGGAATTTTCATGGAATTTGTGGGAAATCCCAAAAAATCAGAACGAAAATGGGAAAAATTGGCCAAAAATCGGCCAAGAATGGACAAAAATCGGCCAAGAATGGAACAAAATCCACCCAAAATGGACCCAAACTGAAGCTGAAGCTCAAAACTCTGGAATGTTTTCCTGGAATTGGGAATTCCGATGGGATTTGGGTGAAATCCCAAAAAATCAGGGGAAAATGGGAAAAATTGGGGTAAAAATGGCAAAAATCGGCCCAGAATCGACAGAATTTGGCCCAAAACCGACCCAGAGTTGACCCAAAATGCAGCTGCGGCTCAAAATCCCTGGAATGGTTTCCTGGAATTTGGAATTTTCATGGAATTTGTGGGAAATCCCAAAAAATTGGGACAAAAATGGGAAAAATTGGTCAAAAATCGGCCAAGAATGGACAAAAATCCACCCAAAATTGACCCAAAATTGACCCAAAATCCACCTGGCCGAGCCCTCAGAGCCAAAATCCCGGAATGGTTCCCTGGAATTGGGAATTTTCATGGAATTTGTGGGAAATCCCAAAAAATTGGGACAAAAATGCGAAAAATCGGCGCAAAAATAAAAAAAATGGCTGCAAAAATCGGCCCAAAATGGAGCAAAATCCACCCAAAAATGGACCCAGAATTGACTCCAAACCCACCTGGCCAAACCCTCACAGCCAAAAGCCCAAAATGTTTCCCTGGAATTTGGAATTCCCACAGGATTTGGGACAAAATCCCCAAAATTCGGCACCAAAATCAAAAAATTGGCACAAAAATGGGCCCAGGATGGAGCAAAATGCACCCAAAATTCCCCAAATTGACCCAAAATCCACCAGGCAAATCCCAGCTCTTCTCCCCACCTCCCATGCTTCACCCAAATTCTCTTTTTTATTCCTCAAATTCCCATTTTTCCACCAAAATTCCCATTTTTTTCACAAAAATTCCAATTTTTTCCCCGTTTTTGCCCAAAATCTCCATTTTTCTCCCCAAACCTGAGCTCCTGTCCCCGCAAATGGCCTCAGATGCTTCCTTTGCCTCAAATTCCCATTTTTACCCCCAAATTCCCTTTTTTTGCTCCATTTCCACCATTTTTTCCCATTTCTTCCCCATTTTTCCACCAAAATTCCCATTTTTTCCCCATTTTTGCCCAAAATCCGGGTTTTTCACCCCAAATTTCTGTCACCTGAGCTCCTGTCCCCGCAGATGTTGCACAGGCGTTTCCTTTACCCCAAATCCCCATTTCCCCCCCAAAATATTCCCATTTTTTCCCCATTTTTCCCCCAAATTCCCATTTTTTCCCCGTTTTTGCCCAAAATCCCGGTTTTTCTCCCCAAACCTGAGCTCCTGTCCCCGCAGATGGCTCACAGGCGTTTCCTTTACCCCAAATCCCCAATTTTTGCCCAATAAATCCCATTTTTCCCCATTTTTTCCCCATTTTTTGCTGTAAATTCCATTTTTTCCCCGTTTTTGCCCAAAATCCCGTGTTTTCTCCCCAAACCTGAGCTCCTGTCCCCGCAGATGGCTCACAGGCGTTTCCTTTACCCCAAATCCCCATTTTCCCCCCAAAAATTCCCATTTTTCCCCATTTTTTCCCCAAAATTTCCCATTTTTTCACCAAAATTGACGATTTTTTCCCGGTTTTTGCCCAAAATCCCGTGTTTTCACCCCAAATTTCTGTCACCTGAGCTCCTGTCCCCGCAGATGGCTCACAGGCGTTTCCTTTACCCCAAATCCCCATTTTCCCCATTTTTTCCCCATTTTTCCCCCATTTTCCCCCATTTTTTCCCCCAAAATCCCCATTTTTCCCCATTTTTTCCCGGTTTTTGCCCAAAATCCCCATTTTTCACCCCAAACCTGAGCTCCTGTCCCCGCAGATGGCGCACAGGCGTTTCCTTTGCCCCAAATCCCCATTTTCCCCAAAAAAATTCCCATTTTTTCCCCATTTTCCCCCATTTTTTCCCCCAAAATCCCCATTTTTCCCCATTTTTCCCCGTTTTTGCCCAAAATCCAGTGTTTTCTCCCCAAACCTGAGCTCCTGTCCCCGCAGATGGCGCACAAGCGTTTCCTTTACCCCAAATCCCCAATTTTTTCCCCATTTTTCCCCCAAAATCCCCATTTTTTTGCTGTAATTCCCATTTTTTCTTCATTTTTGCCCAAAATCCCGGTTTTTCCCCCCAAACCTGAGCTCCTGTCCCCGCAGATGTTGCACAGGCGTTTCCTTTGCCCTGAATCCCCATTTTTTCCCCAATAAATCCCATTTTTTCCCCATTTTCCCCCATTTTTTCCCCCAAATTCCCATTTTTTTCCCGGTTTTTGCCCAAAATCCCCATTTTTCTCCCCAAACCTGAGCTCCTGTCCCCGCAGATGTTGCACAGGCGTTTCCTTTACCCCATTTTCCCCATTTCCCCCCCCAAAATTCCCATTTTTCCCCAAAATCCCCATTTTTTTGCTGTAATTCCCATTTTTTCCCCGTTTTTGCCCAAAATCCCAGTTTTACACCCCAAATTTCTGTCACCTGAGCTCCTGTCCCTGCAGATGTTGCACAGGCGTTTCCTTTGCCCCAAATCCCCAATTTTTGCCCAATAAATCCCATTTTTCCCCATTTTTTCCCCCATTTTTTGCTGTAAATTCCATTTTTTCCCCGTTTTTGCCCAAAATCCCCATTTTTCTCCCCAAACCTGAGCTCCTGTCCCCGCAGATGGCGCACAGGCGTTTCCCGGCCCCAAATCCCCATTTTCCCCATTTTTCCCCCATTTTCCCCATTTTTTCCCCCATTTTTTTGCTGTAATTCCCATTTTTTCCCCGTTTTTGCCCAAAATCCCGTGTTTTCACCCCAAACCTGAGCTCCTGTCCCCGCAGATGGCGCACAGGCGTTTCCTTTGCCCTGAATCCCCATTTTTCCCCAATAAATCCCATTTTTCCCCATTTTTTCCCCCATTTTTTGCTGTAAATTCCATTTTTTCCCCGTTTTTGCCCAAAATCCGGGTTTTTCTCCCCAAACCTGAGCTCCTGTCCCCGCAGATGGCTCACAGGCGTTTCCTTTACCCCAAATCCCCATTTTCCCCAAAAAAATTCCCATTTTTTCCCCATTTTTCCCCATTTTTCCCCCAAAATCCCCATTTTTTTGCTGTAATTCCCATTTTTTCCCCGTTTTTGCCCAAAATCCCGTGTTTTCTCCCCAAACCTGAGCTCCTGTCCCCGCAGATGTTGCACATGCGTTTCCCAGCCCCAAATCCCCATTTTCCCCCAATAAATCCCATTTTTCCCCCATTTTTTCCCCCATTTTCCCCCATTTTTTTGCTGTAATTCCCATTTTTTCCCCGTTTTTGCCCAAAATCCCGGTTTTTCACCCCAAATTTCTGTCACCTGAGCTCCTGTCCCCGCAGATGTTGCACAGGCGTTTCCTTTACCCCAAATCCCCATTTTCCCCATTTTCCCCCATTTTTTCCCCCAAAATCCCCATTTTTCCCCATTTTTCCCCGTTTTTGCCCAAAATCCGGGTTTTTCACCCCAAACCTGAGCTCCTGTCCCCGCAGATGGCTCACAGGCGTTTCCTTTGCCCCAAATCCCCATTTTCCCCCAAAAAATTCCCATTTTTTCCCCATTTTCCCCCATTTTTTTGCTGTAATTCCCATTTTTTCCCCGTTTTTGCCCAAAATCCCAGTTTTACACCCCAAATTTCTGTCACCTGAGCTCCTGTCCCTGCAGATGGCGCGCAGGCGTTTCCTTTACCCCAAATCCCCAATTTTTGCCCAATAAATCCCATTTTTCCCCATTTTTCCCCATTTTCCCCCATTTTTTGCTGTAATTCCCATTTTTTCCCCGTTTTTGCCCAAAATCCCGTGTTTTCTCCCCAAACCTGAGCTCCTGTCCCCGCAGATGGCGCACAGGCGTTTCCTTTACCCCAAATCCCCATTTTCCCCATTTTTCCCCATTTTCCCCCCATTTTCCCCCATTTTTTCCCCCAAAATCCCCATTTTTCCCCATTTTTTCCCCGTTTTTGCCCAAAATCCCGTGTTTTCTCCCCAAACCTGAGCTCCTGTCCCCGCAGATGGCGCACAAGCGTTTCCTTTACCCCAAATCCCCAATTTTTTCCCCATTTTTCCCCCAAAATCCCCATTTTTTTGCTGTAATTCCCATTTTTCCCCATTTTTGCCCAAAATCCCGTGTTTTCTCCCCAAACCTGAGCTCCTGTCCCTGCAGATGGCGCGCAGGCGTTTCCCAGCCCCAAATCCCCATTTTCCCCCAATAAATCCCATTTTTCCCCCATTTTTTCCCCCATTTTCCCCCATTTTTTGCTGTAATTCCCATTTTTTCCCCGTTTTTGCCCAAAATCCCGGTTTTTCACCCCAAATTTCTGTCACCTGAGCTCCTGTCCCCGCAGATGTTGCACAGGCGTTTCCTTTGCCCCAAATCCCCAATTTTTGCCCAATAAATCCCATTTTTCCCCATTTTTTCCCCCATTTTTTGCTGTAAATTCCATTTTTTCCCCGTTTTTGCCCAAAATCCCGTGTTTTCTCCCCAAACCTGAGCTCCTGTCCCCGCAGATGGCTCACAGGCGTTTCCTTTACCCCAAATCCCCATTTTCCCCCCAAAAATTCCCATTTTTCCCCATTTTTTTCCCCAAAATTTCCCATTTTTTCACCAAAATTGACGATTTTTTCCCGGTTTTTGCCCAAAATCCCGTGTTTTCACCCCAAATTTCTGTCACCTGAGCTCCTGTCCCCGCAGATGGCTCACAGGCGTTTCCTTTACCCCAAATCCCCATTTTCCCCATTTTTTCCCCATTTTTCCCCCATTTTCCCCCATTTTTTCCCCCAAAATCCCCATTTTTCCCCATTTTTTCCCGGTTTTTGCCCAAAATCCCCATTTTTCACCCCAAACCTGAGCTCCTGTCCCCGCAGATGGCGCACAGGCGTTTCCTTTGCCCCAAATCCCCATTTTCCCCAAAAAAATTCCCATTTTTTCCCCATTTTCCCCCATTTTTTCCCCCAAAATCCCCATTTTTCCCCATTTTTCCCCGTTTTTGCCCAAAATCCAGTGTTTTCTCCCCAAACCTGAGCTCCTGTCCCCGCAGATGGCGCACAAGCGTTTCCTTTACCCCAAATCCCCAATTTTTTCCCCATTTTTCCCCCAAAATCCCCATTTTTTTGCTGTAATTCCCATTTTTTCTTCATTTTTGCCCAAAATCCCGGTTTTTCCCCCCAAACCTGAGCTCCTGTCCCCGCAGATGTTGCACAGGCGTTTCCTTTGCCCTGAATCCCCATTTTTTCCCCAATAAATCCCATTTTTTCCCCATTTTCCCCCATTTTTTCCCCCAAATTCCCATTTTTTTCCCGGTTTTTGCCCAAAATCCCCATTTTTCTCCCCAAACCTGAGCTCCTGTCCCCGCAGATGTTGCACAGGCGTTTCCTTTACCCCATTTTCCCCATTTCCCCCCCCAAAATTCCCATTTTTCCCCAAAATCCCCATTTTTTTGCTGTAATTCCCATTTTTTCCCCGTTTTTGCCCAAAATCCCAGTTTTACACCCCAAATTTCTGTCACCTGAGCTCCTGTCCCTGCAGATGTTGCACAGGCGTTTCCTTTGCCCCAAATCCCCAATTTTTGCCCAATAAATCCCATTTTTCCCCATTTTTTCCCCCATTTTTTGCTGTAAATTCCATTTTTTCCCCGTTTTTGCCCAAAATCCCGTGTTTTCTCCCCAAACCTGAGCTCCTGTCCCCGCAGATGGCGCACAGGCGTTTCCCGGCCCCAAATCCCCATTTTCCCCATTTTTCCCCCATTTTCCCCATTTTTTCCCCCATTTTTTTGCTGTAATTCCCATTTTTTCCCCGTTTTTGCCCAAAATCCCGTGTTTTCACCCCAAACCTGAGCTCCTGTCCCCGCAGATGGCGCACAGGCATTTCCTTTGCCCTGAATCCCCATTTTTCCCCAATAAATCCCATTTTTCCCCATTTTTTCCCCCATTTTTTGCTGTAAATTCCATTTTTTCCCCGTTTTTGCCCAAAATCCGGGTTTTTCTCCCCAAACCTGAGCTCCTGTCCCCGCAGATGGCTCACAGGCGTTTCCTTTACCCCAAATCCCCATTTTCCCCAAAAAAATTCCCATTTTTTCCCCATTTTTCCCCATTTTTCCCCCAAAATCCCCATTTTTTTGCTGTAATTCCCATTTTTTCCCCGTTTTTGCCCAAAATCCCGTGTTTTCTCCCCAAACCTGAGCTCCTGTCCCCGCAGATGTTGCACATGCGTTTCCCAGCCCCAAATCCCCATTTTCCCCCAATAAATCCCATTTTTCCCCCATTTTTTCCCCCATTTTCCCCCATTTTTTTGCTGTAATTCCCATTTTTTCCCCGTTTTTGCCCAAAATCCCGGTTTTTCACCCCAAATTTCTGTCACCTGAGCTCCTGTCCCCGCAGATGTTGCACAGGCGTTTCCTTTACCCCAAATCCCCATTTTCCCCATTTTCCCCCATTTTTTCCCCCAAAATCCCCATTTTTCCCCATTTTTCCCCGTTTTTGCCCAAAATCCGGGTTTTTCACCCCAAACCTGAGCTCCTGTCCCCGCAGATGGCTCACAGGCGTTTCCTTTGCCCCAAATCCCCATTTTCCCCCAAAAAATTCCCATTTTTTCCCCATTTTCCCCCATTTTTTTGCTGTAATTCCCATTTTTTCCCCGTTTTTGCCCAAAATCCCAGTTTTACACCCCAAATTTCTGTCACCTGAGCTCCTGTCCCTGCAGATGGCGCGCAGGCGTTTCCTTTACCCCAAATCCCCAATTTTTGCCCAATAAATCCCATTTTTCCCCATTTTTCCCCATTTTCCCCCATTTTTTGCTGTAATTCCCATTTTTTCCCCGTTTTTGCCCAAAATCCCGTGTTTTCTCCCCAAACCTGAGCTCCTGTCCCCGCAGATGGCGCACAGGCGTTTCCTTTACCCCAAATCCCCATTTTCCCCATTTTTCCCCATTTTCCCCCCATTTTCCCCCATTTTTTCCCCCAAAATCCCCATTTTTCCCCATTTTTTCCCCGTTTTTGCCCAAAATCCCGTGTTTTCTCCCCAAACCTGAGCTCCTGTCCCCGCAGATGGCGCACAAGCGTTTCCTTTACCCCAAATCCCCAATTTTTTCCCCATTTTTCCCCCAAAATCCCCATTTTTTTGCTGTAATTCCCATTTTTCCCCATTTTTGCCCAAAATCCCGTGTTTTCTCCCCAAACCTGAGCTCCTGTCCCTGCAGATGGCGCGCAGGCGTTTCCCAGCCCCAAATCCCCATTTTCCCCCAATAAATCCCATTTTTCCCCCATTTTTTCCCCCATTTTCCCCCATTTTTTGCTGTAATTCCCATTTTTTCCCCGTTTTTGCCCAAAATCCCGGTTTTTCACCCCAAATTTCTGTCACCTGAGCTCCTGTCCCCGCAGATGTTGCACAGGCGTTTCCTTTGCCCCAAATCCCCAATTTTTGCCCAATAAATCCCATTTTTCCCCATTTTTTCCCCCATTTTTTGCTGTAAATTCCATTTTTCCCCGTTTTTGCCCAAAATCCCGTGTTTTCTCCCCAAACCTGAGCTCCTGTCCCCGCAGATGGCGCACAGGTGTTTCCTTTACCCCAAATCCCCATTTTCCCCCAAAAATTCCCATTTTTCCCCATTTTTTTCCCCAAAATTTCCCATTTTTTCACCAAAATTGACGATTTTTTCCCGGTTTTTGCCCAAAATCCCGTGTTTTCACCCCAAATTTCTGTCACCTGAGCTCCTGTCCCCGCAGATGGCTCACAGGCGTTTCCTTTGCCCCAAATCCCCATTTTCCCCATTTTTTCCCCATTTTTCCCCCATTTTTTCCCCCAAAATCCCCATTTTTCCCCATTTTTTCCCGGTTTTTGCCCAAAATCCCCATTTTTCACCCCAAACCTGAGCTCCTGTCCCCGCAGATGGCTCACAGGCGTTTCCTTTGCCCCAAATCCCCATTTTCCCCCAAAAAATTCCCATTTTTTCCCCATTTTCCCCCATTTTTTTCCCCAAATTCCCATTTTTCCCCGTTTTTGCCCAAAATCCCCATTTTTCTCCCCAAACCTGAGCTCCTGTCCCCGCAGATGGCGCACAGGCGTTTCCTTTGCCCCAAATCCCCAATTTTTCCCCAATAAATCCCATTTTTTCCCCATTTTTTCCCCCATTTTTTGCTGTAAATTCCATTTTTTCCCCGTTTTTGCCCAAAATCCCCATTTTTCTCCCCAAACCTGAGCTCCTGTCCCCGCAGATGGCTCACAGGCGTTTCCTTTACCCCAAATCCCCATTTTTTCCCCATTTTCCCCATTTTTTCCCCCATTTTTTTGCTGTAATTCCCATTTTTTCCCCGTTTTTGCCCAAAATCCGGGTTTTTCACCCCAAACCTGAGCTCCTGTCCCCGCAGATGTTGCACAGGTGTTTCCTTTGCCCCAAATCCCCATTTTCCCCCCAAAATTCCCATTTTTTCCCCATTTTTCCCCATTTTTTCCCCATTTTTTTGCTGTAATTCCCATTTTTCCCCCGTTTTTGCCCAAAATCCCGGTTTTTCTCCCCAAACCTGAGCTCCTGTCCCCGCAGATGGCGCACAGGCGTTTCCCGGCCCCGTGGGGGTTGCAGTTTTGGCCTCCCCGGATTCCCAGCGGGGGCTTCACGTCCTCGGGGCCGCCCCCGGGGGGCAGCGCCAGCCCCACGGCCGGGGGCAGCTGGGGAGGGGGGGAAACACCAAATTTAGGGCAAAAAACACCGAGTTTGGGCAAAACCCACAAACAGCACTTTTCATCCAAAGCCCCGGGGGTTTTCCCCCTGAAATCCCCAATTTTCCCCCCAAAATCCACTTTTTTCACCCCCCAAAAAAATCTTATTTTTCTCCCCCCCAAAAAATCCCATTTCCACCCAAAATCCCCAGCGTTTGCCCCAAAATTCCCATTTTTCACCCAAACCCCCATTTCTCCATACAAATCCCATTATTTTCCACCCAAATCCTCCCATTTTTCCCTCCCCAAAACTCCTCAAAATCCCAATTTTCCCCCCAAACCCCTTTATTGCCCCCAATCCCCATTTTTTTCCCCCTTTTTCCCCCATTCCCCCCCAAATTCCCATTTTCCCCCACCCCCATTATTCCCCACCATTTCCCCATTTTCCCCATTATTTCCCCATTATTCCCCATTACTTCCCCATTATTCCCCATTATTTCCCCAATATTCCCACCATTATTTCCCCATTATTCCCCCTCAATCCCCATAATCTCCCCCATTAACCCCCATTATTTCCCTCATCATTCCCCCATTATCCCCCCATTATTTCCCCCATTATTCCCCCATCATTCCCCATTATTTCCCCATCATTCCCCATAATTTTCCCCCATAATTTTCCCCCATAATTTTTCCCCATTATTCCCCCATTATTTCCCCCATTATTTCCCCCATCATTCCCCCATCATTTCCCCCATCAATCCCCCATCATTCCCCCAGTAATTTCCCCCATTAATCCCCATTATTCCCCCATTATTCCCCCCATTATTTCCCCCATTATTCCCCATCAATCCCCCATTATCTCCCCCCATCATTCCCCCCATTAATCCCCCATTATTTCCCCCATCATTTCCCCCATCAATCCCCCATCATTCCCCATCATTCCCCCATTATTCCCCATTAATCCCCATTAATCCCCCATTAATCCCCATTATTTCCCCATTATCTCCCCCATATTTCCCCCATTATTTCCCCCATTTATCCCCCATCAATCCCCCATTATTTCCCCATTATTCCCCCATTAATCCCCATTATTTCCCCCATTATTCCCCCATTATTCCCCCATTATTTTCCCCATCATTCCCCCATCATTCCCCCATCATTCCCCCATTAATCCCCCATTATTCCCCCATCATTCCCCATCATTCCCCCATTATTCCCCCATCATTCCCCCATTATCTCCCCCATATTTCCCCCATCATTCCCCCATCATTCCCCCATCATTCCCCCATCATTCCCCCATCATTCCCCCATCATTCCCCCATCATTCCCCCCATTATTCCCCCATCATTCCCCCATTATTCCCCCATCATTCCCCCATCATTCCCCCATTATCTCCCCATTAATCCCCCCATCATCATTCTCACCTGTGCGCCGCTGCCGCTGCCGCTGCCGTAGCCGAGGCCCTGGGGGGACCCCATGGAGGAGCTGATCACGGGGAACGGGGACCCCAACCCCAACGCCCCCCCCAGGGCGGGGGAGGGGCCCAGGGGCGGGGACCCCATGGGGGGAGGGGCGGGGGGGGGAGGGGAGGCGGCGCTGGAGCTGTCGGGGCTGCGGCAGTCTGCAACGAGAGGGGGAGGGGAGGGACCCCAAAATGTCAGGGGGGACCCCGGGACCGGGACAGAGCTGCAGCACAGTGACCCAAATTGTGTCAAAATAACCCCAAGGGACAGCGAAACAGCCCCAAAACTGCATGGAAATAGCCCCAAACTGCGTGAAAATAGCCCAAAACTGCATGGAAATAGCCCAAAACTGCACCAAAATAGCCCAAAACTGCGTGAAAATAGCCCAAAACTGCAGCAAAATGACCCAAATTGTGTCACATCGACCCCAAGGGACAGCAAAATACCCAAAATTGCATGGAAATAGCCCAAAACTGCGTGAAAATAGCCCAAAACTGCATGGAAATACCCCAAAACTGCATGAAAATAGCCCAAAACTGTGACAGAGCTGCAGCAAAGTGGCCCCAAACTGCATCAAAACAACCCCAAGGGACAGCGAAACAGCCAAAATTGCATGGAAATAGCCCAAAATTGCGTGAAAATAGCCCAAAATGCATGAAAATAGCCCCAAACTGCAGCAAAATAGCCCAAAATTGCGACAGAGCTGCAGCAAAGTGACCCAAATTGTGTCAAAATAACCCCAAGGGACAGCGAAACAGCCCCAAAACTGCATGGAAATGGACCAAAACTGCACCAAATTAGCCCAAAACTGCGTGAAAATGGACCAAAACTGCACCAAATTAGCCGAAAACTGCAGCAAAATGGCCCAAATTCTGTCACATCGACCCCAGGGACAGCGAAACAGCCCCAAACTGCACCAAAATAGCCCAAAACTGCATGGAAATAGCCCAAAACTGCATGGAAATAGCCCAAAATGCATGGAAATAGCCCAAAACTGCATGAAAATGGACCAAAAATGCATGAAAATAGCCCAAAACTGCAGCAAACTGCCCCAAATTGTGTCACATCGACACCAGGGACAGCAAAATACCCAAAATTGCATGGAAATAGCCCAAAACTGTGACAGAACTGCAGCAAAGTGACCCAAATTGTGTCAAAATAACCCCAGGGGACAGCAAAACAGCCAAAATTGCATGGAAATGGACCAAAACTGCATCAAAATCACCCAAAATTGCAGCAAATCAGCCCAAAATTACAGCAAAACACAACAAAATTGCATCAAAATAGCCCAAAATGGAACCAAAATAATCCAAAATTGCAGCAAAATAGCCCAAAATTGAACCTAAATAGCCCAAAAATTACCTAAAAATAGCCCAAAATTGAATCAAAATAGCCCCAAAATTGCAGCAAAAAGCCCAAAATTGCACCCCTGAAATTGCACCAACTTATATCAAAATAGCCCAAAATTGCAGCAAAATCACCCAAAATTGCAGCAAATCAGCCCAAAATCACAGCAAAATAGCCCAAAATTGCAGCAAATCAGCCCAAAATTACAGCAAAACACAACAAAATTGCATCAAAATAGCCCAAAATGGAACCAAAATAATCCAAAATTGCAGCAAAATAGCCCAAAATTGAACCTAAATAGCCCAAAATTGCCTAAAAATAGCCCCAAATTGAACCTAAATACACCAAAATTACCTAAAAATAGCCCAAAATAGAATCAAATAGCCCAAAAATTACCTAAAAATAGCCCAAAATTGCACCAAAATAGCCCCAAAATTGCATTAAAATAGCCCAAAATTGCACCAAAATTGCACCAAAATAGCCCAAAATTACCTAAAAATAGCCCAAAATTGCACCAAAATAGCCCAAAATTGCATTAAAATAGCCCCAAATTGCTCCAAAATAGCCCAAAATTACAACAAAATAGCCCAAAATTACAGCAAAATAGCCCAAAAATTACCTGAAAATAGCCCAAAATTGCATTAAAATAGCCCAAAATTGCACCAAAAGAGCCCCAAAATTGCAGTAAAATACCCAAAATTGCACCAAAATAGCCCAAAATTGCAGCAAAATAGCCCCAAATTGCTCCAAAATAGCCCAAAATTGCATTAAAATAGCCCCAAATGGAATCAAATTGCCCCAAAATTGCATTAAAATAGCCCCAAAATTGCATCAAATTGCCCCAAAATTGCATTAAAATAGCCCAAAATCCCATCAGGGACCCCCAAATTACAACAAAATGCAGCGAAATTGCATCAAAATACCCCAAAATAGCCCCAAATATTGTCAGAGACCCCAAAATTACAAATAATTACATCAAAATGCCCCAAAATTGGACCAAAATACCCCAAAATTGCACCAAAACACCCCAAAATCCCATCATGGACCCCCAAAATCCTTTCAGGGACCCTGAAATTGCACTAAAATACCCCAAAATTGCAGCAAAATACCCCAAAAATCTCATCAGGAACCCCAAAATTGCACCAAAATACCCCAAAATTGCACCAAAATACCCCAAAATCTGCTCAGGGACCCCCGAAATCCCATCTGAGACCCCCAAATTACCCCAAAATCCCATCAGGAATCCTCAAAATCAGGGCAGGGACCCCAAAATTACCCAAAATCCCCAAAAAACCCAAACTCCAGTCAGGGACCCTGAAATGACCTGAAAATACCCCAAAAATACCCCAAAAATACCCCAAAAATACCCCAAAAATACCCAATAATCCCCCAAAATCAGGGCAGGGACCCCAAAATTACCCCAAAATCCCATCAGGGACCCCAAAATTACCCCAAATCCCCCAAAATCCAGTCGGGGACCCCAAAATGATCCCAAATCCCCCCAAAATCGCCTCAAATCCACTCAGGATGCCCCAAAATCCCCCCCAAAATTCAGTAACGAACCCACAAATCCAGCCAAGGGTCCCCCAAAATCCCATCAGGACCCCAGAAATCCCCTCAGGACTCCCCAAATCTGCTCAGGACCCCCCCAAATCCGCTCAGGATCCCCCAAATCTCCTCAGGACCCCCGAAATCCCCTCAGGACCCCCAAATCCCCTCAGGATTCCCCAGATCCCTTCAGGACCCCCCAAATCCCCTGAGGACCCCCAAATCCCCTCAGGAACCCCCAAATCCCCTCAGGACCCCCAAAATCCCCACAGGATCCCCGAAATCTCCTCTGGACCCCCCCAAATCCCCTCAGGACCCCCCAAATCCCCTCAGGACACCCAAAATCCCCACAGGATCCCCGAAATCTCCTCTGGACCCCCCAAATCCCCTCAGGACACCCCAAATCCCCTGAGGACCCCCAAAATCCCCTCAGGATCCCCGAAATCTCCTCTGGACCCCCCCAAATCTCCTCAGGACCGCCCCTAAATCCCCTCAGGACCCCTAAAATCCCCTGAGGACTCCCTAAATCCCCTCAGGATTCCCCAGATCCCCTCAGGACGCCCCCCCTAAATCCCCTCAGGACTCCCCCAAATCCCTTCAGGATTCCCCAAAATCCCCTCAGGACCCCCAAAATCCCCTCAGGATTCCCCAAATCCCCTCAGGACCCCCCCAAATCCCCCTCAGGATTCCCCAAATCCCCTCAGGATTCCCCAAAATCCCCTCAGGATTCCCCAAATCCCCTCAGGACCCCCAAAATCCCCTCAGGAGCTCCCCTAAACCCACTCAGGACACCCCAGTCCCCCTCAGGAACCCCCCAGATCCACTCAGGACGCCCCAAACCTCCTCAAGACTTCCAGTTCTCCCTCACAACCCCCCCAAACCCCCTCAGGACCCCCAGTTCTCCCTCAGTTCCCCCTCAGGAACCCCCAAAACCCCTCAGGATCCCCCACATCTCCTCATGACCCCTCACACCCACTCAGATCCCCCCAGATCCCCTCAGGGACCCCCAATTCTCCCACAGGACCCCCAGTTCTCCCTCACACCCGCCCGAACCCCCTCACGATCCCCCCCAAACCACCTCAGGAGCCTCAGTTCTCCCTCAGGAACCCCCCAAACCGCCTCAGGACCCTCCACATCCCCTCACGACCCCCAAACACCCTCAGGAGCCTCAGTTCCCCCTCAGGAACCCCCAAAACCCTTCAGGATTCCCCCAGTCCCCTCATGATCCCTCACACCCACTCAGAACCCCCCCAGACCCCCTCAGGACCCCCAGTTCTCCCTCACAACACCCCCAAACCCCTTCAGGACCATCCGCATCCCCTCAGAGCCCCCAAACCCCCTCAGGACCGCCAATTCTCCCTCACACCCCCCCAAACCCGCTCACGATCCCCCCAAACATCCTCAGGACCCTCAGTTCTCCCTCAGGAACCCCCCAAACCGCCGCAGGACCCCCCACATCCCCTCACGACCCCCAAACACCCTCAGGACCTTCAATTCTCCCTCACGAACCCCCCAAATCCCCTCACGACCCCCAGTTCCCCCTCAGGACGCTCAGTTCTCCCTCAGGACCCTCAGTTCCCCCTCAGGAACCCCGAAAACCCCTCATGACCCCTCACATCCCCTCATGACCCCTCACACCCACTCAAGACCCCCCAAACCTCCTCAGAACCCTCCAAAACCTCCCAAATCCTCTCAGGAGCTTCCCCAACCCCCTCCGCACCGCCCTCCCGCCCCTCCCCGCTCCCGGTGCTGACCGCGGTCGCTGTCGCCCATCCCGCGCTGCCGGGGGGGGTCCCGGGGCTCCCTCGGCGCCCCCAAATTCCCGCCCCGCCCCCCCCCGGGGCCGCGCCCCCCCCCCGCGGCCTCGGCCCCGCTCCGCCGCCGCTGGGCCCCACCGGGACCACAATGCACAGCGTTTCCTCCGGAAGCGGCCGCCGACGCCGCCGTGAGGGGAACTTCCGCCAGTACTTCTGCCAGGCGCGGCTTCTGATTGGTCCGCGCTGCAGGACAGGGCAGCTGAGCCGCCATCTTTCTTGAGGGCAATTCTGTGGGCTTCTCAGAGAGCTCCGCGTTCCCTCATAAATCCGGCCGGTAACAGCGGAATCCGCCTGGAAATGCCGGGACTGAGCCTAAATCGCCTGGGATTCAGCCAAAGCGCCCAAATCCACCCAGCAGCGTCCCCCAGGCTCAACCAGCGCAAACTGTCCGTCTCTGGTGTGAGGCGTCGCCGCCATCCTGGGTGAGGGCAGTTCTGCCCTCCCCTCAGAGCGCTCCACGTTCCCTCATAAATCCAACCAGGAACGGCGGAATCCGCCTGGGAATGGCGGGACTGAGCCTAAATCCCCTGGGATTCAACCAAAGCGCCCAAATCCACCCAGCAACGTCCCCCAGGAGCGCTTCCCAGGCTCAACCAGCGCAAATTGCCCGTCTCTGGCGTGAGGCATCGCCGCCATTTTGAGTGAGGGCACTTCCGTCCGGTCATGGATGTGCTCCCACAGGCGGGCGGAGCAACGGGGATTACAAATTAAGACTAAACCCCCCAAATTCAGCCTAAATCCCACCAAAATTCCGACGAAATCCCCCCCCAAACTCGACCTAAAACCCTGCAGGACCCCTGGGGCCTCTAAAGAGAGCCAGGACAGCTCCCGCTCTTTCCCTGAAGCAGCGCCGCCATCTTGCGTGAGGGCAGTTCCGCCCGCTCCTCAGAGCGCTCCAAGTTCCCTCATAAATCCTGCTGGGAACGGCGGAATCCGCCTGGAAATGGCGGGATGGGGCCTAAATCCCCTGGGATTCAATCAAAGCGCCCAAATCCACCCAGCAGCGTCCCCCAGGAGCGCTCCTTAGGCTCAACCAGCGCAAACTGTCCGTCTCCAGCGTGAGGCATCGCCGCCATCTTGCTTGAGGGCAATTCCGCCCGCTCCTCAGAGCGCGCCGCGTCCCCTCATAAATCCCGCCGGGAACAGCGGAATCCGCCTGGAAATGACGGGACTGAGCCTACATCCCCTGGGGATGGTTCCTAAACCCCCTGGGATGGAGCCTAAACCCCCTGGGATTCAGCCAAAGCGCCCAAATCTTGGAGCTTCCCATGGATAGGGGCGGTACTGGAAAGGCGGGCTGTGACGTCACGTCGCCCCGCCCCTTTCCAGCCCCTCCTGAGGCGGCTCCGCCATTTTCTCGGCGCCGTCCCCGGAGTCGGTTCTGGGCCGGGACCGGAGCCCGTCCCGGGGCTCCTTCGCCAGCGGAGCGCCCCTAAGGTGTCCCCAAGGTGTCACCAGTGACCATGGTGCCCAAAGAGGTGCGATGGGAAGGGAGAGGAAGGGGAAAATGGGAGGGAGACGGCGGGGGAGGGGACTCGGGGACTGGTTCGGGGTCGCAGAGGGGACAGCAGAGGGGACAGGAGGGTGGCAGAGGGAACTGCAGGGGGGTGGCAGAGTGTCGGAACTCAGGACATCCCTCTGGGTGTCCAGAACGGCTAAGACCCCTGCCAGGGCGCTCAGAAGCCCTGGCGCAGAGCCCAGAACTGTGGGAAATTAGGGACAGGCGATCGGAAGACAGCGCGTTGTACGGGCAGACAGAACCCCTCCCCTCAGCAGTTAAAGTCAGCAGTTAAAGCTGCTTAACCCGCAGCAATGCCCCGTCTGTGCCGTAAGCAGAGCTGAGGTTATATAACCCCATGTAACCGGTTAATAAACGCCATTTTGCCGTCCCCCACACCGGTGTCTGTGAGCTTATGGCCCGAGCGGCCGGGGATTGCTGCTGTGCCGTTCCTGAACCAGGTCACCACGCCTCAGCAGAGGCAGCAAAGCGGTGCCGAAACCCGGGACGCTGCCCGGGGAATGGGAATCGCCTGGACGGGTGAACGGCGGCCGAAGCGGCTGTGCCAGCTGGGCGGGGAGGATGGGAGCTCTCGCGGAGGTCGTATTTCAGATTCATAGGCAATGGGGCATTGATTGTAAACCCAAAGATTTTACCCTCGCAGCATCGAGGCTGTTGCAAACTGGGGTCATTGACCGGGCGGTGGACGTATCCACCCAGAAATATGGGACAAGTGTACCCAGGCTCTGGCCGAGGAAACAATGCCCTCAGGTTCAGGGAGGTATCTTAAATCATGGGGAAGAGTCATGCAGGCTCTGCAAAAGGCTCAGCAGGAGACCTGGAAAGCTGCACAAGACTGTCTAAGGGCAGTACCCGGCTGGGGTTGGGGCGACTACGCAGACTATGGATGATCTGGGTGATTGCAGCCTTGCTGAGTGCAAAGATTTGCAGCCACAGGACCCTGTGCACAGCCCCCGAGCCCAGACCCACCAAGTGAGGGCAAAGGGCACAATCATTTTGGGACGGGGGAGCAGAGGAGGCCAGGGGCGCTGCTGTTGATTCTGGGGGGGCCTGGGAGAGGCCTCTGCCCCATGCGCCACAAGATGGGGCTGAGCCCCGCAGAGATGGTGGGGACAGGGAAGCTCTGCTGGATAACGCGGGCGCGCACGAGCGGGAAAGAGAGGGGAGACCTGGAGGGGGAGTCAGGGCCAGCCAGAGCGCTTGTCCGAAAACAAATCCTCCTCAAAAAACAAGAGCCTCCCCCAGCAGGAGATGGGGCGAGCCGAGGGGGAAGGAGCGGCCCAATCCTAAGAGAAAGGGACGGGGTCGGAGCCTGCTGGATCGGCGGAAGAAATGCGGCGCACAATATGAGTGATCAGCAAGTCTCCAACTTTATTGATAGTCACACATATTTATATTGGTGTTAATGTGGCTTATACATATTGCAAAGCTGAGCTCATTATTGGTTAATTACTTATCGGCCAACCACGCCTACTTCTGTATTCTTATGGTTATTTTGTTACTACTTCTACATTCTTGTGGTTATTCTGCTGAAACTATCCTCATATTTTTGGCAAGAGATCCTCTCCTCTATCCTGTTGTTGCACCGAGGGCACAATGTCCTTGTCAGTGGTTGGACACTGACTGCTGAATCCTAGACTTGCCTCCTTCTAACTCAACCAACGCTATTATGTCGACGTGACCATCGAGTATCCAGTCAGTCGACTTCCGGACCCGAGCCAGACTCGAGCTGGGATCGAGTGGTTTGACGACTCCGACTCCGACAAAGGGGAAGCGAGGGAATACAAGATCAGTAATCACAACGCTCCTGCTTGGGTCAAGGGGAAGTTAGGAAAGGAACGAACCCCGCTCACAGACTGGAGGAGAATAAAAATAGCATGCGCCAATTGGGCCCCATCAGCCACGCCGGCGTTCCCGGTCCGAGCGGGAGGGCAGGGCGGAAACCAGAGAACCCACTCGCCGGTAAACCCCAAGGATGTGCAAACAATTGTTAAAGCAGTCGTGGACAGAGGGATTAATTCAGCTATGGTTTCCACCCTCATTGGTAGCGTTTTTGGAGGAGATGACACGCTCCCGTTTGACATCAACCAAACCTGCAGATTAACCAAACCAGTGTCGTGGTTTAGGGCAAATTTGGAGGAGAATTTCCAAATTAGGGCCCCTCCATTAAGCAAACCCACACGGCCCCTCCCCTCAACCGGTTTGGGAAGGATTCCTCGGAGAGGAGTGGAAAGAACCTGTTTATTTAACAGGCACAGCACCCCCAGCACACAGAATGAACAATACCGGATGACACCGCTCTGAAAAAGATGACAAATTCAGAAAGTCTCTCTTGGGGGTGGTCACTCTGTTCTCAGTCCCTCCGGCGCTGGGGCAGCTGCTGCAGGCCAGAAGGTGCAAACTCTCAGTGTTCCCAGGTCCCAGTCCGGAGCAGGCTCCAAATGGTCAGAAAAAGGAAAGGAGAAACAGTCCAGGAAGAAATTGGACAGTTTAGCTAAACTAGCTAATGAGCAAAGCAAGCAGAAGCGTAGCAAGCAAGAGCGAGAGAGAGCAAAGCGAAAAGCAAAAGCCGAAAAAGCAAAAGCTGCAGTCTCTGTGCCCCGCCAGGCTGATAAGAAAACCAAAACAAAACTTTCCCTCTTCAGAGCCGGTCTTAAAGGCCCAGAACATAATATCCAGCATTAACAGAACAGGTGGATGGGGATACAAGCATCATAACGTCACCCTGGGACATTTTACGGTCATTACCGCCCGGGTCTGGCATCGCGGGCGTGGTCGGGCGTGTCACAAAAGAAGAGCATGCAGCCCCGATCCAGGCAGCTGCTCACACTGCAGTAACCAGTGTGATAGAGCATGCTTTACGTGTGGCCAGCCCACGTTGGAATGAGCTGCCCCCAGCCAGGGCATCCACCAACAGCCGCTCCCCCGTGCCAGACGAGACCACGGGGGCCACGCTGGGCGTGTGGCAAAAAGGGACATTTCACCAAAGAGCGCAGATCTAAACATCAGGGAAACGGGAAGGGGAGTGTTAAATATTAAGCCGCGAATGTTTCGGGGTGTGTCCTGCCTGGCTTCGTCTGGCCTCGCTGCTGGACCAAAGGCGGCAGCTGTGGCGTTTTTCACCCCAGAGATGCCTTTGGCTGGCTGGGTGCTGCAGCTGGGCGCTCAGGACAAGTCCAGGCAAAATAGGAACTCAGTTACCTTTGGTGGAAAAGATTCAGACGACGGTGAAGAGAAAAGGAAAAGGTTCAGATGACAGTGAAAAGGAGCAGGTTCTGCCGTGTAGCTTAGATCCAGAGTTTTATTGTAGCATGGTAGATTTCTGAATGTGGTAACAGCTCCAGACAGGCAGACAGAGACCAAACCACGGCAGAGACCCCGGCCGCATGGTCTCGTGTCCTTTTAAGCCCCGGGGACAGCGGGAGGGGAGGGACAGGTGAGGGCCAACCAGGTGTGAGCAGGGGAAGGGTCAGGGGATGTGGACGCCAGGACAAACCAATGAGCCCAGGCCTGGGGGGGTCTGCCAATCACACGACGCCTTGCTGGAAGGTGCCAGGCAGGAGGGCACAGGGGGAGGGGGAAAGGTTGGCACACCTGAGGGGGATGGCATAGGTGAGACAGGAAATGGCGACACACTGCAACAGGGGAGGGGGCTGTGCCCGGGCTGCTCACAGCTCCCTCCCACCTGGGACATGAAACGGCCCAGTTGTGCCAGTTCTCAATGGGCGCGGAGCTCCCGCACCTATAGTAGAGGAAATGTATTTGAGTTTCTGTCTAGAGGCTTTGCCCCAGAGGTCCCGGTTGCCCTTGATGGGCTGCAGCTGCCATGTCCTTAATTGGGCTGCAGCTGTGACCAATGAAGATGACTGGGATAAAAGGGGGCGGGTCAGCCAGTCAGGAGAGCCTTGGAGGAGCCCTGACCTGGGAGAGAACAGCGTGCAGAAGAAAGCGTCTGCGCTGTGAAGATCTGCAGCCACGAGAACACGCCGGGCAGGTGGGGACTTTAGAGATCTGATAACAGCAGCAGTATGGGACTGTTAGAAATAAAACAGCAACACGCACCCACTGCCCCCTCCAATGACCAGTTTAGCAACTCAACCAACGGCCCAGCCAAACCCATCGACACCCCAGGAATGCCAGGAACGGCTCCCCGGGGGCGAGGCCCCTGCGTGGCCCTGGCCATGAAGGCGTGGGGGCGGGACCCCTGGGTGGCCTTTGCCGTGGAGGTGGGCAGGCACCGGCTGATAGCGAGGGCAGTTTGCCGTCTCTATAACACCCCTGATGACTCTGCTGTCTGCCTCCCCGTTTGGGTCGATACGGGATCAGACATTACCATCATCCCCAGCATACGCTGGCCTTCACAGTGGAAACTGGAAGAAGCCCCCATGGTGGGCAGGGCTGGGGGGCCGTCCCGGGCCTGAAAAAGCACCCAACCGGTAGCGATAACGCTCTGCACCGAAAGAGGACTGGGGAGAACTATCACCCCTTCCCCATATGTCAGAATGCCCACCCTTGCTGGGGAGGGATGCCCTAGCCCTGCTGGATGTCAGGGTGATAAATTTATGCTAAGGGCCACTGCTGCATACCCGCTGCTACCTATCAAACTCACATGGAAATCAGCGGACCCAGTGTGGGTGGAGCTGTGGCCCTTGCCAAAGCCTCGAATGATTGCCCTTCTTGAGCTAATGGGCCATGAGCTACAGCAGAACCACGTAGAGCCCTCCGCAAGCCCGTGGAACGTCCCAATCTTTGTGATACCCAAACGATCCGGTGAGGGCTTCCGCCTCCTGCATGACCTGCGAGAGGTGAACAAAAGAATTCAACCAATGGGTCCCGTACAAACTTTGCTGCCCGTGAACTTGGTGATGCCAAGAACAGCCCTGTGCAGTGCTCGACATCAAAGACTGCTTCTTTTCCACTCCCCTGCACGATGAAGACAAAGAGCAGCTTGCCTTTTCCGTCACCTTCCCGAGCAGCCAGCGGCCCAACCTGTGCTTCCAGTGGAGAGTTTGCCCCAGGGAACGGTCAACTCCCCAACCATTTGTCAAATCACGGTGTGTCGGGTCCGGCTGTCTGTCTCTGCCCGGACACGGGTAGGGTGGTTCTTGGGTGGCACGCGTTTCAAAGGACGAGTCTGGACTCTTCAGCTTTTCGGTCTTCAGATTGTTTATTGTTTCTTATCTACAAAATGTTCTGTCTGCCCAACAGAGGTCTGATCTGCAAGGCAGCCAAGGGCACTCGTGACCACCCACGGGGCGGTCATGTCTTTTTATACTAAAATCTACGTACATGATATTTACCTTTATTTTCCAATGCTTTTCACCCGTGTTGGCAAGTGCACCTTCACCATGAACCAATCCCCAAGTGCCAACATCACCACAGGAGATGGAGGACAAGAAGAAAGAAGAAGGACGAGACACGCCCTGATCCCTCCATCTTGTCTCCATAACCCCCCTGTACCAAAAACCTTAAAGTCTATATTTCACCCTCTAAATGTGTCCCTTTTGCACCCTTCACTCTAAAGTGATTCTCATGTCCTCAAACTGCTGTCACTTCTGTGGATGGATCAAAATCAAGCCACCAAGCACTCTTGGCAACATTCCAGGGTTTCCGAGACCCCCGAGGGTTCTCCTGGCATCTCTGGACATCGGGAGCGATGTGCTGAGTTCCCACAACAGTGGACCGAGCACTAGCGCCAGCCCGGCAGAGCGATCCGACCGTGACCACCATTCAGTACATGGATGACATCAGGATCATGACTCTACTTCGAGCCAGGTAGACCAGCTAGTGTCGACAGTCTTGGAGACCTTGAAAATAAATGGGTTCAGAATCGCGAGTGCAAAAATAAAAAGGGACCGTGCGTCACCTTTTTAGGGGTGGGAATTTCGAACTCCTATATAACCCCTCCCCAAATAAAAATTCAATGAGACATCAAGGCACTCCATGGCATGCAGCAGCTGGTGGGATCCCTACAATGGCTCCGCAGCATCATCCTGATCCCTCCCGAGGTCATGGACCCCCCAAACGACCTCCTGAGAGGGAGAAACCCATGGGAGCAGAAAACTCTGACACCGAAGCGATGAGCTCGCTCAGTTTTATCGAACATCAGATGCCGCTGATCACACTCACCAGATGGGAGTCGGGAGCACCGATTGACCTGTATGTCCACTTCACAAAGAAAGGGGAGTAGGAGCGCTAGCCCAAGGCCCCCCGACAAAGCCCAACCAATACAATGGGTGGTGTTGGGAAAACCATCACACGTTCACACATAGGAGCCCTAGCCCAAGGGCTCCCGACAAAGCCCAACCATACAATGGGTACTCTTAGGAAAACCATCACACGTAGGAGCCCTAGCCCAAGGGCTCCCGACAAAGCCCAACCATACAATGGGTGGTGTTGGGAAAACCATCACATATAGGAGCCCTAGCCCAAGGGCTCCTGACAAAGCCCAACCATACAATGGGTGGTGTTGGGAAAACCATCACACGTAGGAGCCCTAGCCCAAGGGCTCCCGACAAAGCCCAGCCATACAATGGGTACTCTTAGGAAAACCATCACACGTAGGAGCACTAGCCCAAGGGCTCCTGACAAAGCCCAACCGATACAATGGGTACTCTTAGGAAAACCATCACGCATAGGAGCCCTAGCCCAAGGGCTCCCGACAAAGCCCAACCAATACAATGGGTGGTGTTGGGAAAACCATCACACGTTCACACGTAGGAGCCCTAGCCCAAGGGCTCCCGACAAAGCCCAACCATACAATGGGTACTCTTAGGAAAACCATCACGCGCTTTTTCCCCAGGAGTTGAGCGTTTTAGCACCCTTACCATGAAAGGCAGGAAGCTCGCCCTAAGGCATTTGGGCATTGAACGCGCCAGGATAGATCTGCCCATCCGCACGCAGCTTTCCACGCAGTCAGCGCCAATATCAGAGCATCCAGCCATAGCCCTCGCTGGGTTTGGAGGAGAGATTCGCTACGCAGCAAAACCCGCTTGGACTCGGCTGCTCGCGATTGATCTCCCGCCAAAAATAATGGATCGGCCGCGAGCAGGACCCACGGCCTTCACAGACGCATCTTGGCCAACCTCCACTGCAGCAGCGGGATGGCAGTCAGGAGAGCAGTGGCAATGCATCAAACACCGACCCCACGCTTCCAGTCCAGCAGCTCGAATGCCAGGGGCAATGCATCAAACACCAACCCTACACTTTCAGTCCAGCAGCTCGAATGCCAGGGGCAATGCATCAAACACCGACCCCACGCTTTCAGTCCAGCAGCTCGAATGCCAGTGGCAGTGCATCAAACACCGACCCCACGCTTTCAGTCCAGCAGCTCGAATGCCAGTGGCAGTGCATCAAAACAACCAATCCTACGCTTCCAGTCCAGCAGCTCGAATGCCAGGGGCAATGCATCAAACACCGACCCTACACTTCCAGTCCAGCAGCTCGAATGCCAGTGGCAGTGCATCAAACACCGACCCCACACTTTCAGTCCAGCAGCTCGAATGCCAGTGGCAATGCATCAAACACTGACCCCACACTTCCAGTCCAGCAGCTCGAATGCCAGGGGCAGTGCATCAAACACCGACCCCACGCTTTCAGTCCAGCAGCTCGAATGCCAGTGGCAATGCATCAAAACAACCAATCCTATGCTTCCAGTCCAGCAGCTCGAATGCCAGTGGCAGTGCATCAAAACAACCAATCCAATGCTTTCAGTCCAGCAGCTCGAATGCCAGTGGCAATGCATCAAAACACCGACTCCACACCTCCAGTCCAGCAGCTCGAATGCCAGGGGCAATGCATCAAAACAACCAATCCTGTGCTTCCAGTCCAGCAGCTCGAATGCCAGTGGCAATGCATCAAACACCGACCCTATGCTTTCAGTCCAGCAGCTCGAATGCCAGTGGCAATGCATCAAACACCGACCCCACGCTTTCGGTCCAGCAGCTCGAATGCCAGGGGCAATGCATCAAACACCGACCCCACGCTTCCAGTCCAGCAGCTCGAATGCCAGGGGCAGTGCATCAAAACAACCAATCCTGTGCTTCCAGTCCAGCAGCTCGAATGCCAGGGGCAGTGCATCAAAACACCGACCCCACGCTTTCAGTCCAGCAGCTCGAATGCCAGTGGCAATGCATCAAACACCGACCCCACGCTTCCAGTCCAGCAGCTCGAATGCCAGTGGCAATGCATCAAACACCGACCCCACGCTTCCGGTCCAGCAGCTCGAATGCCAGGGGCAATGCATCAAAACAACCAATCCTACGCTTCCAGTCCAGCAGCTCGAATGCCAGTGGCAATGCATCAAAACCACCAATCCTGTGCTTCCAGTCCAGCAGCTCGAATGCCAGGGGCAATGCATCAAACACCAACCCTACACTTCCAGTCCAGCAGCTCGAATGCCAGGGGCAATGCATCAAACACCGACCCCACGCTTCCGGTCCAGCAGCTCAAAGCAGCCGCTGTGGCCCTAGCTTGTGGGCTGTTCCCAGAAGAGCACCTCAGCGTCGTAACCAACTCTGTGTTTGTGGCTAAACTCTGCCTTAGCCATGGCTGGACCTGGCGTGGCAGTGTCCACAGTGGCGATGATGCTGGAAGAGGCGCTTTTTTCACAAAAAGGCACCGTGTCTATCATCCACGTTAACTGTGGAGAGCTTTGTGGACAGCTGGCCAGCTGAGAAAGGTCACGTCGACATAATAGCGTTGGTTGAGTTAGAAGGAGACAAGTCTAGGATTCAGCAGTCAGTGTCCAACCACTGACAAGGACATTGTGCCCTTGGTGCAACAACAGGATAGAGGAGAGGAACTCTTGCCAAAAATATGAGGATAGTTTCAGCAGAATAACCACAAGAATGTAGAAGCAGTAACAAAATAACCATAAGAATACAGAAGTAGGCGTGGTTGGCCGATAAGTAATTAACCAATAATGAGCTCAGCTTTGCAATATGTATAAGCCACATTAACACCAATATATATATGTGTGAACTGTCAATAACATTTGAGATTTGCTGATTGCTCATATTGAGCGCTGCATTTCTTCCGCCGATCCAGCCGTTAACAGCCATAATCCAGTTATGGGATTCTCTCAAATCAGCAACGGCGACAAGGCAGACGCTGCCCCAAGAGGGCTCTGGGCGCTGAGAGGTGCCCGTCAACCACACGAGTCCCTTCATCATAGGGGAGCTAAAGCACTCGTGAAAAAACGCAGGATTTGGGCCGCTGGCGTGAAACACGTCACCATCGCCACTGCCAGAAATCACCACTGTGCGCCAGCAGAGTCAACCCCAGAGGCCTCAAAGCCGCAGAGATACGGCAGACAGACTTTGGATAAAACAGACTTTTATGTAAATAAAACACGACGTATTATGTCGACGTGTCAGCTGCTAAGGGCCCGAGCGTCACAGAATCACAGTCACAGAATCACAGTCACAGAATCACAGAATCACAGACTCACAGAATCACAGAGTCACAGAGTCACAGAATCACAGAATCACAGAGTCACAGAGTCACAGAATCACAGTCACAGAATCACATAATCACAGAGTCACAGAGTCACAGAATCACAGAGTCACAGAGTCACAGAGTCACAGAATCACAGAATCACAGAGTCACAGAATCACATAATCACAGTCACAGAGTCACAGAATCACAGAATCACAGAGTCACAGAGTCACAGAGTCAGAGAATCACAGTCACAGAATCACGGAGTCACAGAGTCACAGAATCACAGAATCACAGAGTCACAGAGTCACAGAATCACAGAGTCACAGAGTCACAGAGTCACAGAATCACAGAGTCACAGAGTCACAGAGTCACATAATCACATAATCACAGTCACAGAGTCACAGAGTCACAGAATCACATAATCACAGTCACAGAGTCACAGAGTCAGAGAATCACAGAATCACAGTCACAGAATCACAGTCACAGAGTCACGGAGTCACAGAGTCAGAGAATCACAGAGTCACAGAGTCACAGAGTCACAGTCACAGAATCACAGAATCACAGAGTCACAGAGTCACAGAGTCAGAGAATCACAGTCACAGAATCACGGAGTCACAGAGTCACAGAATCACAGAATCACAGAGTCACAGAGTCACAGAATCACAGTCACAGAGTCACAGAGTCACAGAATCACATAATCACAGTCACAGAGTCACAGAGTCAGAGAATCACAGTCACAGAATCACAGAGTCACAGAGTCACAGAGTCACAGAGTCACAGAGTCACAGAATCACAGTCACAGAGTCACGGAGTCACAGAGTCAGAGAATCACAGAGTCACAGAGTCACAGAGTCACAGAATCACAGTCACAGAATCACAGAGTCACAGAATCACAGAGTCATAGAGTCACAGAATCACAGTCACAGAGTCACGGAGTCACAGAGTCAGAGAATCACAGAATCACAGAATCACAGTCACAGAGTCACAGTCACAGAATCACGGAGTCACAGAATCACGGAGTCACAGAATCACAGAGTCACAGAATCACAGAGTCAGAGAATCACAGAATCACAGAGTCACAGAGTCACAGTCACAGAGTCACAGAGTCACAGAATCACAGTCACACAGTCACAGAGTCACAGTCACAGAGTCACAGAGTCACAGTCACAGAATCACAGAGTCACAGAGTCACAGAATCACAGAGTCACAGAATCACAGAGTCACAGAGTCACAGAGTCACAGTCACAGAGTCACAGAATCACAGAATCACATAATCACAGAGTCACAGAATCACAGAGTCACAGAATCACAGAGTCACAGAGTCACAGAGTCACAGAGTCACAGTCACAGAGTCACGGAGTCACAGAGTCACAGAATCACAGTCACAGAGTCACAGAGTCACAGTCACAGAATCACATAATCACAGAATCACAGAGTCACAGAATCACGGAGTCACAGAATCACAGAGTCACAGAGTCACAGAATCACAGAATCAGAGTCACAGAATCAGAGAATCACAGAGTCACAGTCACAGAATCACAGAATCACAGAGTCACAGAATCACAGAGTCACAGAATCACAGAATCACAGAGTCACAGAATCACAGAATTACTGAATCAGAATCACAGAATCACAGAATTTCTAGGTTGGAAGAGCCCTTCAAGATCATCGAGTCCAACCCATGTTCAAGCACCTCTGCTAGATCATGGCACCCAGTGCCACATCCAGTCTGTTTTTAAGCACATCGAGGGATGGTGACTCCACCGCCTCCCTGGGTAGATGATTCCAGTATTTGGTCACTCTTTCTGTGAAAAACTTCCTCCTCAATTCCAGCCTGTGTCTCCCTTGGCGCAGCTCGTGTCCTCTTGTTCTGTCTGTTGTTTCCTGGAGAAAGAGACCGACCCCAGCTCAGCACAGCCACCCTTCAGGACGCTGAGGAGCGTGATGAGGTCACGTCTGAGCCTCCTTTCCTCCAGGCTGAGCAGCCCCAGCTCCCTCGGTCGTTCCTCACAGGGTTTGTGTCCAAGCCCCTCACCAACCTCATCGCTCTCCTCTGGACACGCTCAAGCCTCTCAATGTCCCTCCTGACCTGAGGGGCCAGAACCGTGGCCACAGGGGTTTTGAGGATGAAGAAGAGACGAGAATGTTGACTCCATGATCACAAGGCTTGATTTATTATTTTATGATATATGTTACGTTAAGACTATACTAAAAAGCAATAGAAAGGAAAAGGCTTCTTCAGCAGCTAGCTAAGCTAAGAATAGAAAAGAATGAATAACAAAGATCTGTGTCTCAGACAGAGAGCAAGAGCCAGCTCTGCCATGAGTGGTCAGTAAATCCAAACACCCACAGGAGACCAATCACGGCTCTGCCTGTTGCATTCCACAGCAGCAGATAACCACTGTTTACTTTTGGTTGCTGAAACTGCAGCTTCTCACAAGGAAAAATCCTAAGGGAGGATTTTTCATGGAAGATGTCTGCGACAGTGGGCAATAATCAGGGGGCCGAATCAGCCCAGGAACTCTCTCAGTGATATTTTGTACCCGGGCCCCAGGGAGGCAACAGGCCTGGTCCACATGTGGGGCCCTCGGTTCCCTTCAGAAGGGAAGCACCTTCCACGATCACCCTACCACGATTGCCCTACCACGATTATTACCCTACCACAATTACCCTACCACAATCACCCTACCACGATCGCCCTACCACGATTATTACCCTACCACAATTACCCTACCACGATTACCCTACCACGATAACCCTACCACGATCACCCTACCACGATCACCCTACCACGATCACCCTACCACGATTGCCCTACCACAATTACCACGATTACCACGATCACCCTACCACGATAACCCTACCACGATCGCCCTACCACGATCACCCTACCACGATTACCCTACCACGATTACCACGATTACCCTTCCACGATTGCCCTACCACGATTACCACGATAACCCTACCACGATCACCCTACCACGATTATTACCCTACCACGATTATTACCCTACCACGATTGCCCTACCACGATTGCTCTACCACGATAACCCTACCACGATCACCCTACCACGATCACCCTACCACGATCGCCCTACCACGATTGCCCTACCACGATTGCCCTACCACGATTACCACGATAACCCTACCACGATCACCCTACCACGATCGCCCTACCACAATCACCCTACCACGATTGCCCTACCACAATTGCCCTACCACGATTGCCCTACCACGATTGCCCTACCACGATTACCCTACCACGATCGCCCTACCACGATCACCCTACCACGATAACCCTACCACGATCACCCTACCACGATTGCCCTCCTTCTCCTCTTGCTGTTGGCGGCAGTGACCCATCTGACAGACGAATCACACCTGGGGCGTTCGGGGCAGGCAATTTTCCCCTAAACCGTCCAGCTGGGTCTCTAGACCCAGGACCTCGTACCCGTTCTGGAGCGGCCCCTGGCTGCCTGACGGGGATGGGGAGGAGTTTTTGTTGTTGCCTCCCCGAACGGGGACCCATCCCCGCTCCCGCTCCCCTCCCGGGTGCCCTCCCACTGCCTGGGAGCGGGAGGCGCGCGAGCGCTGAGCCTCGGGTCAGGGGCGCCCTTGAGGGTGGGAGGGCTGAGCTCCAACAGTCGATTCCCCTTTCATTTCCCTTTCACTTTCTATTTCCCTTTTCCCCTTTCTATTTCCCTTTCATTTCCCTTTCCCTTTCTATTTCCCTTTCACTTTCTATTCACCTTTCATTTCCCTTTCACTTTCTATTTCCCTTTCACTTTCTATTCCCCTTTCATTTCCCTTTCACTTTCTATTTCCCTTTTTCCCTTTCTATTTCCCTTTCTATTTCACTCTCACTTTTCCCTTTCACTTTCTATTTCCCTTTCACTTTCTATTTCCCTTTCATTTCCCTTTCACTTTCTATTTCCCTTTCACTTTCTATTTCCCTTTCACTTTCTATTTCCCTTTCTATTTCCCTTTCACTTTCTCTTTCCCTTTCACTTTCTATTTCCCTTTCCCCCTTTCTATTTCCCTTTCTATTTCCCTTTCACTTTCTCTTTCCCTTTCACTTTCTATTTCCCTTTCATTTCCCTTTCACTTTCTATTTCCCTTTTCCCCTTTCTATTTCCCTTTCTATTTCCCTTTCACTTTCTCTTTCCCTTTCACTTTCTATTTCACTTTCATTTCCCTTTTCCCCTTTCTATTTCCCTTTCATTTCCCTTTCACTTTCTATTTCCCTTTCACCTTCTATTTCCCTTTCACCTTCTATTTCCCTTTCACTTTCTATTTCACTTTCTATTTCCCTTTCACTTTTCCCCTTTCCCTTTCTATTCCACTTTCATTTCCCCCTTTCACTTTCTATCTCCCATTCACTTTTCCCCTTTCAGTTTCTATTTCCCTTTCACTTTTCCTTTTCACTTTTCCCCTATTTCCCTTTCACTTTTCCCTTTCACTTTCTATTTCACTTTCATTTTTCCCCTTTCAATTTCTATTTCCCTTTCATTTCCCTTTCACTTTCTATTCCCCTTTCATTTCTCTTTCACTTTCTATTCCACTTTCATTTTTCCCTTTCACTTTCTATTCCCATTTCTATTTCCCTTTCACTTTCCCTTTCTATTCCCTTTCACTTCCCCTGATACTCCTTAACCTTTCCACTTCCTCCCGAAGCCACCAGTGAAAGGAGGTCGTTCACTGTGACCCGTGGCCACAGGGGTTTTGAGGATGAGGAAGAGACGAGAATGTTGACTCCATGATCACAAGGCTTGATTTATTATTTTATGATATATGTTACATGAAGACTATACTAAAAAGAAATAGAAAGGAAAAGGTTTCTTGAGAAGCTAGCTAAGCTAAGAATAGAAAAGAATGAAGAACAAAGGTCTGTGTCTCAGACAGAGCAAGAGCCAGCTCTGCCATGAGTGGTCAGGAAATCCAAACACCCACAGGAGACCAATCACGGCTCTGCCTGTTGCATTCCACAGCAGCAGATAACCATTGTTCACTTTTGGTTGCTGAAACTGCAGCTTCTCACAAGGAAAAATCCTAAGGGAGGATTTTTCATGGAAGATGTCTGCGACAAGCACTAACGAAGAAACCAGCGAGGACGGGACAGCGGCAGCGCAGCTCTGAGCAGGGCAGGGAGAGGCGAAGCTCAGGATTCCCAAGGCACAAGGAAGTTCAGGATTCCCAGGGCACAAGGAAGTTCAGGATTCCCAGGGCACAAGGAAGTTCAGGATTCCCAGGGCACAAGGAAGTTCAGGATTCCCGGTCCACACGAGGTTCAGGATTCCCAAGTCCCATGGAAGTTCAGGATTCCTGGCGCACACAAAGTTCAGAATTCCCAGGGCACATGAAATTCAGGATTCCTGGCGCACACAAAGTTCAGGATTCCTGGGATATGCAAAGCTCAGAATTCCCAGAGCAAAGGAAGCTCAGGATTCCCAGAGCACAGGAGATTCAGGATTCCAAGAGCACACAAACAGATCAATTCCCAGGGCACACGAAATTCAGGATTCCCAGGGCACACGAAATTCAGGATTCCCAGGGCACACAACATTCAGGATTCCTGGGGCACGCGAAGCTCACGGTTCCCGGAGCACATGAGGTTCAGGATTCCCAATCAAGCGCCTTAAACCTTCATGCAAATGAAGGATCCCAAAAGAATCCAATCCCAAGGGACAAGAAACAGGATAGAGAGGGGATTCTGACCCTCTGGATCTGCGCTGCCCCACCCGGGCCCGCGGGGCCATGGCTGCTGAGCAGCCCCCGCGCCGGCGCTGCTCCATCCCCGACGGGAACGCCCCTGCTGGGCTGGGGCCCTGCTTTGGGCCTTGCTTTTGTTGGAATAAACGCTGAAATCGCTTCAGCACCGGGAGCCTGCTCCAGTGTTTAACAACGGGGAATTCAGGATTCCCGGGGCACACGGAATTCAGGATTCCCGGAGCACACGGAATTCAGGATTCCAGGGGCACACGGAATTCAGGATTCCCAGGGCACACGGAATTCAGGATTCCTGGGCACACAGAATTCAGGATTCCTGGAGCACACAGAATTCAGGATTCCAGGGCACACGGAATTCAGGATTCCTGGAGCACAGGGAATTCAGGATTCCCTGGGTACACGAAGTTCAGGATTCCAGGGGCACACGGAATTCGGGATTCCCAGAGCACACGGAATTCGGGATTCCCAGGGCACAGGAAATTCAGGATTCCCTGGGTACACGAAATTCAGGATTCCCGGGGCACACGGAATTCAGGATTCCCAAAGCACACCAAGTTCAGGATTCCCGGGGCACACGGAATTCAGGAATCCCAGGGCACACGAAGTTCAGGATTTCCAGTGCGCACAAAATTCAGGATTCCCGGGGCACAGGAAATTCAGGATTCCCAGAGCACACGGAATTCAGGATTCCCAGAGCACACAGAATTCAGGATTCCCGGGGCACAGGAAGTTCAGGATTCCCAGAGCACAGGAAATTCAGGATTCCCGGGGCACACGGAATTCCAGATTCCCGGGGCACACGGAATTCAGGATTCCTGGGGTACACCGAATTCAGGATTCCCAGAGCACAGGAAGTTCAGGATTCCCAGGGCACACGGAATTCAGGATTCCCAGAATTTCAGAAACAAGATTCAGGATTCAGAAACAGGATTCCCAGAATTTCCAGAACAAGAAATTCAAGATTCCGGGGGCACAGGAAATTCAGGATTCCCCGGGCACACGGAATTCAGGATTCCCAGAGCACAGGAAATTCAGGATTCCCGGGCCACACAAAATTCAGAATTCGCAGAGCACAAAAAGTTCAGGACTCCCGCGGCACACAGAATTCAGGATTCCCAGGGCACACGGAATTCAGGATTCCCGGGGCACACAAAGTTCAGGACTCCCAGAGCACACGAAGTTCAGGATTCCCAGGGCACACGGAATTCAGGATTCCCGGGGCACAGGAAATTCAGTACTCCCGGGACACACGAAGTTCAGGATTCCCAGAGCACACGGAATTCAGGATTCCCAGAGCACACAGAATTCAGGATTCCCAGGGCACAGGAAATTCAGGATTCCCGGGGCACAGGAAATTCAGGATTGCTGGGGCACACGGAATTCAGGATTGCCGGGGCACAGGAAGTTCAGGATTCCCGGGGCACAGGAAATTCAGGATTGCCGGGGCACAGGAAGTTCAGGATTCCTGGGGCACACAAAGTTCAGGATTCCCGGAGCACAGGAAATTCAGGTTTCCCGGGGCACAGGAAGTTCAGGATTCCCGGGGCACAGGAAGTTCAGGACTCCCGGGGCACAGGAGCGGACGGTGATCGGTCCCTCAGGGCTGAGCTCCAGCGGTGCCAGTGAATTCTCTCTGCAGTGACAGCCCGGCCGCCCTCCTCCCATGCCCAAAGCCACAGAGAGACGCTGCCCCCAACCCCTGCCCCCCATCCTCCCGCTGTCTCTGCTCCCCCCTCCCGGAGAAACTCCCAAAAACCAGAGGAGTTCCCCCTCCCCGCCTTCTCAGCCATCAGAGCCTCTCAGCAACGCAATGGGGAAAAAACCCCACAAGTAACAAGGAGAGAACAGAAAATCCCAACCCCCATCAGGGCGGGGGTGGCTGCGGTTTTTGGGGGTCCCAGCGACGCCCGGGGCGGGCTCAGTGCTCAGCACCCCCCGAACCACAGCCGGGTGTGAGAAACAAAGTTCACTCCTCGGAAATTGCCAGCGTTTAATGGGGGCTATAAAAGGACTTCAGCAAAAGAAGTCGCCTCTGACTTAACCCATCGTTCTCCAGAGCCGGTCCCGCGGCGGGGCTGCAAACACATTCCTGAGTCCGGACATTGCGCAAACATTCCCGGGAGGTTTGGATGCTCCGGGAGCTCCTGTTGGCTTTGAACCTCTGGCCTGTCTGCAGGACACTCTGTGGATTGGGTCCATGTATTTGATTTCTTCTCCTGGTTCCATCCTGTTGTCTCGCACCCCCTGATTGATTCATGAATTCTCCTCAGGTTTGTGTCGCTGCTGTCATCACCTGGAGAGGCCGGGTCCAGGTGTGAGAAACAAGGGAATTGTTTTACACCACTGAGTCAGTTACACAAAAGCATTTTAACATGTACAGTCCCTATTTCAATATTTATTATTTGTCTATTTAATTTTTTTAAAATATTTTAATGCCTGTGGTATATTGATTCATTACTTTTATTTATTATTTATTATTTTTACATGTAAAAATATGTTACTGCAGAAGTGACTGCGCGAGTTGGGATTTTCAACAACCAAATTGTGAAATTGCAGCTCTCAACCCTTCTGAAATCTTCCGGTGGAAAGGTTCCCAAACTCTCCCAGCAGCCTCGGTCACCACGGGAAAAGCCCCTGCATCATTTCAGAGAAAAGTCCCTTCCCCAGCAGCTTCCGTAATAACTCCCTTCCACTTTCGTTTCTGAGCTGCTTCTGTTTCAGGGCCTCATTCCAGCTCCGATTCCTCATTCTCTACAGCCTGAGAGGGAGGGTTTCGTTCAGCCGGCTCCGGCGCTGGCTCAGAGACAAACTGAGAGGGCGCTGGCCGCTTTCCTGGCTCTCTGTCTGAGCCCACTGTCACTGGCAAGCCCGTTTTCTCAAAAGAAAAGTCTCTTTTGGGGACAGCCGAATCCTTTTGTCGAATTCCCAGTTTTTGCAAATTGTCCACCAAAGATTTTAAACCCTCTTCGATAGCAGTATTGTTCACAATAACATCTCCTTCCTTATCCTTTTCACTTACAGCAGGTTTAGTTTCTAAATTACTGTCACCGACAGTTTCTTCACTCCGAGTGCAACTGTGCTGTGTCTGACAGCCCAATCCCCAGAGAGGTTTTTCACTCCCATTACAGCTTTGTCCTGTGCTCTGCAGCCCAATCCCCAGAGAGGTTTTTCACTCCGATTACAGCTTTGTCCTGTGTCCTGCACACCAATCCCCAGAGAGGTTTTTCACTCCCATTACAGCTGCCCTGTGCTCTGCAGCCCAATCCCCAGAGAGGTTTTTCACTCCCATTACAGCTGTGCTGTGTCCTGCACACCAATCCCCAGAGAGGTTTTTTATTCCGATTACAGCTTTGTCCTGTGCTCTGCACACCAATCCCCAGAGAGGTTTTTCGCTCCCATTACAGCTTTGCCCTGTGTCTGACAGCCCAGAGAGGTTTTTCACTCCCATTACAGCTTTGTCCTGTGTCTGACAGCCCAATCCCCAGAGAGGTTTTTCGCTCCCATTACAGCTTTGCCCTGTGTCTGACAGCCCGGCCCCCCCAAGGGGCAGCAGCTTCCTCATTCCCGCTCGGAGCTGGAGGAGCTCTCGGCCCAACGCTCGATTCTGAGCTCAGGGGCCCTGGGCTGCCTGCGGGGATATCTGAGGCGGCAGGAAACAGCTGCTGAGCTGAAGTTGCTGGGAATGCCTGAGGCTGTTCTGACTCGGAGGCAAGGGCTGCACGAGCCCCAGCAGCAGCAGCAGCTGCTTTCCTCTCTGCCTTTAGGGCTTGCAGCACCTCTATGCTAATTTCCCACAAAGCAGCAGATTTAGGCGCCTCTTTGGCCTCACTCCGGCCAGATGCAACAGAGTCCCACACCATCCGCCCCACAGCTTCCCACGCTGAAATCTCAAAGGCGACCGCTGCTCCTGCTGTGAGATCGCGGTGCCAAGCCCAATAGTCCCTTCCCGCTGGAAGCATCGCACTTTTGTTCTCTCTTGGAGAGGATGTGTTGGAGGAGTTTCTGAACACCTTCCCTTCCATGTCCAGACCCCATCTCCTGCCCGGCCGCTCACCTTGATCAGGGTGAGATTCAAGTCGTTTACGATTGGGGCTCCAGGACCCTTTCCCTCTCCCCAGGGCAGTGAGGAGACTTTAGAGCGGTTTCTCCGCTCCTCGAGGGTTGGCTCCGATGCCCTGCGCAGCAGCCGAATCGCCGACCTCGAGTCCCTTTCGTGCTACGACCTTGGGCCTGCCCGCGTTCCCCACCAGAAACGCGGGGCGCGGAGGTTCAGGGCCATCACCCCGTGACCACCAGGATCCAGTGGAGCCAAATTTCTCATCCCTAAAAGGACCTTATTGATCACAAATCCCCGCTGTCCGCGCGTCTCTGGCTAACACACGATTGGTCAATCCCAGCTGTTCATGCGTCTAAGTTAGAATGCTGATGGGATCTCCTGATTTTTCGTGTCTTGCTGTGGTCGTCTGGCCCACCCGTGGCTCACTTTTTTCTCACTTTCCCAAGCCTGCTGAGTCCTGATTGTTCTTCTTCTTGTCTCTCTTTCCAGGCTACGCCGACCCCATTTCTGACCACGTCCATTATTCATTGCTGGTGCCCGTTGTCCATTGGTCCCAGCAGGCTGGATTGTGCATCGGCTGAGTGCGGCCATCGTCCGGCAAGAACTCCTCTGTCTGCAAAAGACTCCCAACATGGATCAGTGAAAATTCCCAGAAAATTCCCCAGATTCGTCTCAAATCCCATGTGGGGAGGGGACAGGTGACAGCAGTGATGTCCCTGATGCTGTCATGGCCCTCAATGATGTCACAGCGGTGACATCACTGACCCCGCAGCAGCCTCAGGATGTCCTCGATTGCTTTTTGGCACCGCTCGGCCACCGTGCGGCCATCGGAGCCACCAGGGCCCCCAGAGCCGTCAGGGCCCTTTGTGAGGAGCCTGCAGATGTCCCCAAGTGTCCCCAGCAGGTGACGCGTGGCCAGGCGGGCGCTGGCCTCCCACAGCCGCTCAGCCTCGGCCACCGTGGCCACCGAGGCCTCGGGGACACCAGGGGACGCCTCCTTTGTCCCCTGCAGGGTGGCCTCGATGGCCTCGAGCGGGTGCCACCTCTCAAAGACGAAACACCCGGCTCTTGGACACGCGGCCGCCACCAAGCGCTCCAGCGGCCCCAGGGCCACCGGCCAGCGCTGTCCCCTCCTGGTGGCCGCCTCCTCCTCTCTGGCTGCCTCTTCCTCCTCTCTGGCAGCCTCTTCCTCCTCTCTGGCTGCCTCCGCCTCCTCTTCCTCCTCCTCTGTGGCTGCCTCCTCCTCCTCTTCTCTGGCAGCCTCTTCCTCCTCTCTGGCTGCCTCTTCCTCCTCTCTGGCAGCCTCTTCCTCCTCTCTGGCAGCCTCCTCCTCTTCTCTGGCAGCCTCTTCTTCCTCACTGGCTGCCTCCTCCTCCTCCTCACTGGCTGCCTCCTCCTCCTCTTCCTCCTCCTCTGTGGCTGCCTCCTCCTCCTCTTCTCTGGCTGCCTCCTCCTCCTCTTCCTCCTCCTCTCTGGCTGCCTCCTCCTCCTCTTCCTCCTCCTCTCTGGCTGCCTCTTCCTCCTCTTCTCTGGCAGCCTCTTCCTCCTCTCTGGCAGCCTCTTCTTCCTCTCTGGCTGCCTCTTCCTCCTCCTCACTGGCAGCCTCTTCCCTGGCAGCCTCTTCCTCCTCTCTGGCTGCCTCCTCCTCCTCTTCCTCCTCCTCTGTGGCTGCCTCCTCCTCCTCTTTGGCTGCCTCTTCCTCCTCACTGGCTGCCTCTTCCTCCTGCTCCTCCTCCTCAGTGCCCAGTACCCGGGCTTTGAGCACGGTCCCGGCCGAGGCCACCTCCTCCCTGTCCAGGGCCACCGGTGGCTGCTGGGCCATGGCCGCCGTGTTGTCCCCACCGTGTCCCTGCGGGTGGCCTCACCCTGCAGGTCCCCAGCCCGGGCGGTGGCCTTGGTGGTGGCCTCGGTGGTGGCCTCGGTGGTGGCCTCAGTGGTGGCCTCGGTGGTGGCCTCAGTGGTGGCCTCATCCTCACTGGCCTCATCCCCACGGGCCCCGCAGAGCTCGGAGGTGCCCCGGGCCAGCTGGTACCGGCTCTGGGCCAGCACCTGCCAGGCCCAGGCTGAGGCTCCCACCTTGGCCCAGCTGGCCCAGGGTGGGCCTGAGGGTGGCCAGGGCCTGGCGCAGGGAGGGGACATTGCCCTGGAGGGGACAAAGGAGGCGTCCCCTGATGTCCCCGAGGCCTCGGTGGCCGCGGTGGCCAAGGCTGAGCGGCTGTGGGAGGCCGGCGCCCGCCTGTTCAAGCGTCACCTGCTGGGGACACTTGGGGACATCCACGACCTCCTCTTGAGTCCCTATGATGGTCGCGGTGGCCCTGGCAGCCGCGCGGTGGCCGAGCGGTGCCAAAAAGCCATCGAGGCCATCCCAAGGCTGCTTCAGGACAGTGACGTCACTGCTGCGACGTCATCACGGCAGTGACATCATTGGGGACATCGCTGCTGTCACCAGTGCCCTCCCCGTGCAGTCTTTGAGGCAGATTTGGGGAATTTCCTGGGAATTTTCAATGATACTGTCCCAAATCCTGCTGGGAATCACTGGGGTGACGTCACTGGGGACACTCAGGGGGGACACTCGGGGACAGGGGTGAATGAGTCCCCTCAAGAGCGTCCAGCTTTCCACTGCACAGCAGAGCCAGGCCAGGAATTGCAGTTTTATAATTGGCTTCTGCAATTCTGCATTGGCTTCTGCAATTCTGCCTTGCCTTTTGCACTTTTGTGTTGCATTTTGCACTTTTGTGTTGCATTTTGCACATTGTTATTGATCACCAGCGATTTGGCACGGTATCTGATACTGATATTGGTTATCGATGATTCCTTGTAGCTGCTGGTTGGTGCAATACAATCTCTCCGTTCACGTGTGCACCGTGCAGCCTATTAATTAATTAAGGATCTTGTCAGATTCTTAATTAATTAATTAAAGATCTGGCAGCTCTTGTCCTCTGGGAACCAGGGCTGCCTGTTCTGTGCCAAAGCCCAGGTGATATCCAGGTGGGAGTGCTCAGCTCCTCCCCCTGGGCGGGGCATCTCCCAATGGCTGATGTGGTTCTGAGTCATGATTGGTCCCTGATTGCCCATCAAACGGAAATGGCCGCTGGTGGGAGTCATCTCTGAGTCATGGGCAAGGCATTGATGGGCCCATTAAAAGGACATAAGGAAGATACAATGCACTATCACCCTGATTTTTTAAGTTTTTCTCAGCCTTCTGATGTTTACATTCTTGTTAGGAACTTTCTCACACACTTTATGTAAATAACTTTTTGTTTTGCATTCTTTTGAGGAGGAGGAGGAGAAATTTGATGGACTGCTGGATTGCCCGGTGCCATTGGAGAGGCAGCACTGTCACCCTCCAATCCACCGTGACTTCCAGAAATCTATAAACGTTGGAGTCGGAAATTAAAAGTGCTCTTTTTTAGTCAGAAATTAAAAGTGTTCTTTTTTAGTCGGAAATTAAAAGTGTTCTTTTTTACCTTGGGAGCGTTATCATCGTGTTATTTCCCGTCCCGTAGCAACATCTGGCGGCCGCCATGCGTGGAACAGCCATGGGTGAGGTCCAATGGTTTAACTCCCCCTCCTTGTTTTGGCGCGGTGACTCTGAGCCCTTTGGCACTTCGGCTGCCGCTCTTGTGATAATGGCAAATCCCGGGGGGTTCATGGAGGAGTCTCTGGTTTTGGGCCTCTGGAAGGGTCTCCTGGAGCGGAAACGGGTTTCCGTTTCCTGGAGTGATTTTGAGAGATTGTTTCTGTGGGCCAGAGAGCGAGGGGGTTTTTTCCAACCCTGCAGAGCCATTCCCTAGGGAGGCGTGGCCTCTCCTGGGAGGCCAAGCTCTTTTTGATGATTGCACGATGGACGTGGGATCACTGCTGGTGCAGTGGAAAACGTTTCACGCGATTTGGTGCAGGTCTGGGTTTTGTGGCTCTCGGCGTTCCCAGGGGGACCCTTCTGTCTCAGATGTGGATGAGGGCGTGTAAGAGCCTAAATGAGAGATGCGGGACTCCAGGCGGCTCTACAAAATGCAGTTTATTACATCCAAGGTGTCACAGCTGCCCAGGGTCATGGCCGACAGAGGCTGCACCTACAGCTGTCAGCTCCAGCTGCGGGCAGGCCTGGACACCCGCATCCCTCACTCAGGCTCTTACTAATGGGGGTGCCCCACATTGGGCGCCACCGTAAGAGCGGAAATGAGGGACGTGGGACTCCCCATGTGCCTCTTCAAAGTGCAGTTCATGGTTTCCAAGGTGTCACAGCTGCCCAGGGTCATGGCCGACAGAGCTGTGCCCACATCTGTCAGCTCCAGCTGCAGGCAGCCCTGGAGTTCCACATCCCTCACTCAGGCTCTCAGTAATGGTGCCGCACGTTGGGCGCCACCGTAAGAGCCTGAATGAGGGATGTGGGATTCCATGTGCCTCTTCAAAGTGCAGTTCATTCCATCCAAGATGTTACAACTGCCCTGGGGTCATGGGTGACAGAGCTGTGCCCACAGCTGTCAGCTCCAGCTGCAGGCAGGCCTGGAGACCCGCATCCCTCACTCAGGCTCTCACTAACAGTGCCCCGTGTTGGGCGCCACCGTAAGAGCGGAAATGAGGGACGTGGGACTCCCCATGTGGCTCTTCAAAGTGCAGTTCATTGTTTCCAAGGTGTCACAGCTGCCCAGGGTCATGGGTGACAGAGCTGTGCCCACAGCTGTCAGCTCCAGCTGCAGGCAGCCCTGGCGTTCCACATCCCTCACTCAGACTCTGACTAACGGTGCCTCACGTTGGGCGCCACCGTAAGAGCCTGAATGAGGGATGTGGGATTCCATGTGCCTCTTCAAAGTGCAGTTTATTACATCCAAGAGGTTACAGCATTCCAGGGTTGTGGGCGACCGGAACCCACAGCTGTGTGCCCACAGCTGTCAGCTCCTGCTGCAGGCAGCCCTGGAGTTCCACATCCCTCACTCAGGGTCTGACTAACAGTGCCCCACGTTGGGCGCCACCGTAAGAGCCTGAATGAGGGATGTGGGATTCCATGTGGCTCTTCAAAGTGCAGTTCATTACATCCAAGGTGTCACAGCTGCCCAGGGTCATGGGTGACAGAGGCTGTGCCCACAGCTGTCAGCTCCAGCTGCGGGCAGGCCTGCAGACCCGCATCCCTCACTCAGGCTCTCACTAACAGTGCCCCGTGTTGGGCGCCACCATAAGAGCGGAAATGAGGGACGTGGGACTCCCCATGTGGCTCTTCAAAGTGCAGTTCATTGTTTCCAAGGTGTCACAGCTGCCCAGGGTCATGGGTGACAGAGCTGTGCCCACATCTGTCAGCTCCAGCTGCAGGCAGCCCTGGAGTTCCACATCCCTCACTCAGACTGTTACTAATGGTGGCGCCTCACGTTGGGCACCACTGTAAGAGCAGAAATGAGGGATGTGGGATTCCAGGCAGCTCTTCACAATGCAGTTTATTCCATCCAAGGTGTTACAGCAGTCCAGGGTCATGGCCGACAGAGCTGTGCCCACATCTGTCAGCTCCAGCTGCAGGCAGCCCTGCAGACCCGCATCCCTCACTCAGGCTCCCACAGGACCCCTTCTCTCTGGACAGAAATCCTGTCCTTGACCCCAGTTTCTGTCACGATCCCTGGGGCAGGTGGGGTTGTGATGGTTCAGTTTCCAGACCCCAGACGTGCAAAAGGCAAACAGCAGGGGCTCTCGGTTTAATCGCAAACCCCGGGCACCGCAGGGGATATTCCTGTGTCTGCTCCGGGGTGCCCTGGCCCCCAGGGCAGCACTGACTCTGACCCTCATGCGTGGAGGAATTTTCCCAGACTTCAGGATAGACCGGAACCCACAAAAGTGTGAAATAGGTTATAGAGAGCGGTGCAGGTGCATCACTGGGTGAGAAATTGAGGTTTTGGGATTTTTAGTGTGTTGTGGATGGCAGCAAGATGGAGGGCACAGGGTGTTGTCCTGGGTTTCTTCTTTGTGCTGCTTCTTCCCTCTTCTCCATGGGTTTGGGAGGCGTTTTGTAATTGGGCAGAGAATTCCCCGTTGGGGGCTCTGTGGGATCAGTGATTGGGTTAAAAGGGGAAATAACCCAGGTGTCAGCTCTCAGTTGGACACTTTAGTCTCAAAGGGCCTTGTGACGAGAGACTGTCGCCATTTTGTGCCTGGTCAATGACAGGCTGCGGATTGTAACGAAGATAAGAAGATAAGATAAGAAGATAAGATAAGAAATCATGAACACCGGACCCCAAACATGAGTTACCACCTCCAGTGCCTCCAGGCCACACCCACGCCCTTCCCATTGGCCACCGCCCCCTGGGCCCCGCCCATTTTCCCGCACATCATTCATTTCCCTCCAGACCCGACTCCTTTCCCACGCGTCATTCATTCATTCCCCTCCAGGCCCCGCCCCTCTCTCACACTTCATTCATTTCCCTCCAGGCCCCGCCCCTTTCCACACCCCATTCATTGCCCGCCCCTTCCTGCACTCCCAGGCCACTCCCCTCCTTTTCCTATTGGCCGCCAGTCCCTGGGCCCCACCCATTTTCCCCACACATCATTAATGTCCCCCAGACCACGCCCCTTTCTCCACACATCACTCATTCATTTCCCTCCAGGCCCCGCCCTTTTCCACACCCCATTCATTGCCCACCCCTTCCTGAACTCACAGACCACGCCCCTCCTCTCCCCATTGGCTGCCCCGCGGGGCCCCGCCCCACTGTGGGCGTGGCTACAAGTCTGATCGGCGTTGATTGACAGGCTCTGGGGGTGGAGCCAGCCTGGCCCCACAGGGAGGGGGAGGGGTGTCCCAGGGAAGAGGGGGAGGGGGAGGGGTCACAACGACCCTCCAGGTGTTGGTCCCCACCCCTTCAGGCCCCGCCCCTCCCAATTCCCAGTTCCGCCTTCTGGCCCCACCCCCTCCCGAAGCCCCACCCCAAATGAGCTTTGGCCACACCCTCTGTTTGATTTTTATCAATGGAAACCAAAAATCGTCACAAATTGTCCCAAAATTACAATGTCCCGAGGGGGGCGGGGCACGGACACACCTGTGGGGGCATGGACACACCTGTGACGTCACAGGGGAGGGGCCAGGTGGGATTTTGGGGGTCCCAGGTGGGGTCTGGGGTGTCCAGGTGTTCCTGGGTGGATCCAGGGGTTTTTTTGGGGGTCCCAGGTGGATTTTGGGGTGTCCAGGTGAGACTGGGGGGTCCCAGGTATATTTTGAGTGAGTCCGGGTGAGTTTTTGGGGTGTCCCAGGTGTTCCTGGGTGTGTCCAGGTTGTTTTTGGATGGTGCAGGTGAGTTTGGGGTGTCCCAGGTGTTTTTGGGGTGTCCCAGGTGTTCCTGAGGGCTCCAGGTGTGCTCAGGAGGCATCCAGGTGTTCCTGGGAGGGTTTCAGGTGTCCCTGGGGCAGTTCCAGGTGTTCCTGGGTGGGTCCAGGTGGGTTTTGGGGTGTCCCAGGTGTCCCTGTGGCGTTTCCAGGTGTTTTTGGGGGTGTCCCAGGTGTTTTTTGGAGGGTTCCAGGTATTTTGGGGGTGTCCCAGGTGTCCTTGAGGGAGGTTCAGGTGTCCCTGTGGCATTTCCAGGTGTTTTTGGGGGTGTCCCCAGAGCAGTTCCAGGGGTTCCTCTGTGGATCCAGGTGTTTTTGGGGTTCCAGGTGTTTTTGGGGTTCCAGGTGTTTTTGGGGTTCCAGGTGTGAGGGTTCCAGGTGCCCAGGTGTGGGTGGGACCCGGTTATCCAGGTGTGTCGTCACCTGGTTATGACATCACCCACCCATCCAGGTGTGACGTCACCAGCTCACCTAGGGATGACGTCACCTGCCCAGGTGTGACATCACCTCTCCACCACCCCCACCAGGTGTGACGTCACCTGGTTATGACATCACCCACCCACCCACCCAGGTGTGATGTCACCAGCTCACCTGGCCATGACGTCACCTGCCCACACCCCCCCTCCTGCCCTGGTGTGACGTGACCCCGCCTGGTGTGACATCACCCAGGTGTGTGACCGCCAGGCTCACCTGGGTGTGACATCACCGGCGTACCCAGCTGTCCCCGCCCCCCTCACCTGTCCAGCCCACCAGGTGTGATGTCACCAACCCCACCAGGTGTGACATCACCTGCCCCCAGGTGTGACTTCACCTGTCCAGGTGTGCCAGGTGTCCCTCAGGTGTCCCTCAGGTGTCACCCAGGTGTCCCTCAGGGGTCACTCAGGTGTCACAGGTGTCACTCAGGTGTGCCAAGTGTGACAGTATCTGTACCCAGGTGTCGCTCAGGTGTGCCAGGTGTGACCATACCTGTACCCAGGTGTCGCTCAGGTGTGCCAAGTGTCACTCAGGTGTCACTCAGGTGTGCCAGGTGTGACCATACCTGTACCCAGGTGTCGCTCAGGTGTCACAGGTGTGACAGTATCTGTGCCAGGTGTGACTGTACCTATGCCCAGGTGTCAGTCAGGTGTATCGGATGTCACAGGTGTGACAGTATCTGTATTCAGGTGTCACTCAGGTGTCACAGGGCTCACTCAGGTGTGCCAGGTGTGACAGAATCTGTACCCAGGTGTGACAGGTGTGACATTATCTGTGTCCAGGTGTCACTCAGGTGTCACAGGTGTCCCCGCACAGGTGCCCCAGTGCCTGACGAAGCTGTCCCTCCACATGAAGGACCTGTCGCAGGTATGGCAGGTGTCACTCAGGTGTCACAGGTGTGCCACTCAGGTGTGCCAGGTGTCACTCAGGTGTGGCAGGTGTCACAGGTGTCACTCAGGTATCACAGGTGTGTCACTCAGGTGTGTCACTCAGGTGTCACAGGTGTGGCAGGTGTCACAGGTGTGTCACTCGTGTCACAGGTGTGTCACTCAGGTGTCACAGGTGTGTAACATGTCACAGGTGTGTCACTCAGGTGTCGCAGGTGTGTCACTCAGGTGTCACAGGTGTGTCACTCAGGTGTCCCAGGTGCGTCACATGTCCCAGGTGCGTCACTCAGGTGTGCCAGGTGTCCCCGCACAGGCGCCCCGGTGCCTGACGAAGCTGTCCCTCCACATGAAGGACCTGTCGCAGGTGTGTCAGCTGTCACAGGTGTCACTCAGGTGTGCCAGGTGTCACTCAGGTGTCACTCAGGTGTCGCAGGTGTGTCACATGTCCCAGGTGCGTCACTCAGGTGTCGCGGGTGTGTCAGGTGTCACAGGTGTGTCACTCAGGTGTCGCAGGTGTGTCATTCAGGTGTGGCAGGTGTCCCCGCACAGGTGCCCCAGTGTCACGAAGCTGTCCCTCCACATGAAGGACCTGTCACAGGTATGGCAGGTGTCACATGTATGTCACTCAGGTGTCGCAGGTGTATCACTCAGGTGTCCCAGATGTGTCACTCAGGTGTCGCAGGTGTCACTCAGGTGTCACAGGTGTCACTCAGGTGTGGCAGGTGTCCCCGCACAGGCGCCCCGGTGCCTGACGAAGCTGTCCCTCCACATGAAGGACCTGTGGCAGGTGTGGCAGGTGTCACTCAGGTGTGTCACTCAGGTGTCACAGGTGTGTCACTCACATGTCCCAGGTGTGTCACATGTCCCAGGTGTGTCACTCAGGTGTGGCAGGTGTCACTCAGGTGTCACTCAGGTGTGGCAGGTGTCACTCAGGTGTCCCAGGTGTGTCACTCAGGTGTGGCAGGTGTCCCTGCACAGGCGCCCCGGTGCCTGACGAAGCTGTCCCTCCACATGAAGGACCTGTGGCAGGTGTGGCAGGTGTCACAGGTGTGTCACTCAGGTGTGTCACATGTCCCAGGTGTGTCACTCAGGTGTGGCAGGTGTCCCAGGTGTGTCACTCAGGTGTTGCAGGTGTCACTCAGGTGTCACTCAGGTGTCCCAGGTGTGTCACATGTCCCAGGTGCGTCACTCAGGTGTGTCACATGTCCCAGGTGTGTCACTCAGGTGTTGCAGGTGTCACTCAGGTGTCCCAGGTGTGTCACTCAGGTGTGCCAGGTGTCCCCGCACAGGCGCCCCGGTGCCTGACGAAGCTGTCCCTCCACATGAAGGACCTGTGGCAGGTGTGGCAGGTGTCACAGGTGTGTCACTCAGGTGTCACAGGTGTGTCACTCACATGTCCCAGGTGTGTCACTCAGGTGTGGCAGGTGTCACTCAGGTGTCACTCAGGTGTCCCAGGTGTGTCACATGTCCCAGGTGTGTCACTCAGGTGTCACAGGTGTGTCACTCAGGTGTGGCAGGTGTCACAGGTGTGTCAGCTGTCACAGGTGTGTCACTCAGGTGTCCCAGGTGTGTCACTCAGGTGTGGCAGGTGTCCCCGCACAGGCGCCCCGGTGCCTGACGAAGCTGTCCCTCCACATGAAGGACCTGTGGCAGGTGTGGCAGGTGTAGGGCCGCAGCCCCGTGTGCGTTTTCATGTGCTCCGTCAGGTGATGTTTCATCTTGAAGCGCTTGCGGCACAGGGCGCAGGTGAAGGGCCGCAGCCCCAGGTGCATGTTCACGTGCCGCTGCCGCATGCTGCGGTGCGAGAACGCCTTCCCGCAGTGGCACACGAACACCTGCCCGGCCTTGCCCGCCTTCCCCGCGCTCACCTGGCGCCCAGGTAACGCCGGGGCGGGGCCGGGGGCGGGGCCGGGGGCGGGGCCGGCCCGGGCCGCTCTGCGGGCGGCGCCGGGGGCGGCGATCCGGGCGCTTCTGGGCGGGATTCCCGCGGTTCCCTCTGGAATTCCGGCGATTCCGTCCCGAATTCTGCCGGTTCTGCCCAAAATTCCCGCGGTTCCCTCTGGAATTCTGCCCGTTCTGCCCAAAATTCCCGCGGTTCCCTCTGGAATTCCGGCGGTTCCGTCCCGAATTCTGCCGGTTCTGCCCAAAATTCCCGCAGTTCCCTCTGGAATTCTGCCCGTTCTGCCCAAAATTCCCGCGTTTTCCTGTGGAATTCCAGCGGTTCCATCCCGAATTCTGCCGGTTCTGCCCAAAATTCCCGCGTTTTCCTGTGGAATTCCGGCGGTTCCATCCCGAATTCTGCCGGTTCTACCCGAAATTCCCTCGTTTTCCTGCGGAATTCTGCCCGTTCTGCTCGAAATTCCCACATTTTCCTCCGGAATTCCGGCGGTTCCGTCCCGAATTCTGCCCGTTCTGCCCAAAATTCCCGCATTTTCCTCCGGAATTCTGCCCGTTCTGATCGAAATTCCCGCGTTTTCCTCTGGAATTCCCGCGGTTCCGTCCCGAATTCTGCCGGTCCTGCTCAAGATTCCCGAATTCTCCTGCGAAATTCCCGAGCTTCTGTGCGGAATTCCGTGCGGGATTCCTTTCATTCCCGTTGAAATTTCTTCCTTTTCGCGCGGAATTTCGCCGGTCCCGGTCAAAATTCCCTCGGTTCCGTGCCGGATTCTGCCCGTTCTCTGCGAGATTTTGTGCGGGATTCCTTTGATTCCGGTGAAAATTTCCTCGTTCTCGAGCGGAATTCCGCTGGTTCTGTGCGAAATTCCCGCGGTTCCCTCCCGAATTCTGCCGGTTTTGGTCAAAATTCCCGAATTTTCCTGCGAAATTCCCAAAGTTCTGTGCGAAATTCCTCCGATTCCGGTTAAAATTCTTTCATTTTCGTGCGGAATTTCGCCGGTTCCCATCAAAATTCCCACGGTTCCGTCCCGAATTCTGGCGGTTCTGCTCAAAATTCCCGAACTTTCGTGCGGAATTCGGCTGATTCCAGTTAAAATTCCCTCGTTCTCATGCAAAATTCCAGCGGTTCCAGTTAAAATTCCCTCGTTCTCGTGCGAAATTACGATTCCGGTCAAAATTTCCTCGTTTTCGTGCAAAATTCTGCCGGTTCTGTGCAAAATTCCTTCGTTTTCACGCAAAATTCTGCCGGTTCTGTGCACGATTCCCTCGGTTCCGTGCAGAATTCCCTCGTTTCTTTGTGACATTCCAGCGTTTCCGAGCAAAATTTCCTCATTTCCGAGCGAAATCCCCTCATTTCCGTGCGGAATTCCGTGGATCCCCTCGCTGCCCCTGGAGGCCCGGCTCCTCCCGGATCCCATTCCCGAATTTTCCCGGCTATTCCCAAACCCCATTCCCGAATTTCCCCGGAACCCCATTCCCAGAATTTCCTGGTTCCTCCCGGATCCCATTCCCGAATTTTCCCAGCCATTCCCGGTTCCCATTCCCGATTTTTCCCGGGACCCCATCCCCAAATTTTCCCGTGACCCCATTCCCGATTTTTCCCGCGATCCCATTCCCGAATTTTCCCGGGACCCCATTCCCGAATTTTCCCTCCCCTCCCCGCCATTCCCGCCCGCAATTCCCGAATTTTCCTCCCCTGCCGGGGGCTCCTCCTCATCCTCCTCGCAGGTGAGCACCAGGTCCTGCTGCAGCCAGCGCCGCTTGACCAAAACGCGGCGGTTTTGGGCCAAAACGGGGCCGGGATCCGGGAACGGCCCCTCGGGAATGGGATCCGGGGGGAACGGACCTTCCTCGCTCCCCTCCTCCTCCTCCTCCTCCTCCTCCTCCTGTCCCCTCCCCGTGTCCCCTGCCCTGTCCCCATGTCCCCCTCCCGTGTCCCCTGCCCGCGTCCCCTCCCACGCCCCCTCCCCTGTCCCCATGTCCCCTGCCCACGTCCCCTCCCATGTCCCCGTGTCCCCCTCCCCTGTCCCTGCCCGTGTCCCCTCCCATGTCCCCGTGTCCCCCTCCCCTGTCCCTGCCCGTGTCCCCTCCCATGTCCCCGTGTCCCCTCTGCTCTCCCCGTGTCCCCTCCCCGTGTCCCCTCCCCTGGCCCCATGCTCCCATCCCCTGTCCCCGTCCCCTGTCCCGTGTCCCCCTCCCCGTGTCCCCTCCCGTGTCCCCATGTCCCCGTGTCCCCATGCCCTGTCCCCTCCCCTGTCCTTGTCCCTGTCCCCCTCCCCTGTCCCGTGTCCCCCTCCCTGTGTCCCCTCCCGTGTCCCCATGTCCCCATGTCCCCATCTCCTGTCCTTGTCCCCTCCCCTGGCCCTGTCCCCATGTCCCCATGCCCTGTCCCTGTCCCGTGTCCCCTCTCCATGTCCCCTCCCCGTGTCCCCTCCCCTGCCCCTGTCCCCCTCCCCTGTCCCGCGTCCCTGTGTCCCCTCCTGTGTCTCCATGTCCCCATGTCCCCTCCCGTGTCCCTGTGTCCCCTCCTGTGTCCCCATGTCCCCGTGTCCCCTCCCGTGTCCCTGTCCCTGTGTCCCTCCGTCCCCTGTCCCCGTGTCCCCCTCCCCTGTCCCGTGTCCCCGTCCCTGTGTCCCTCCGTCCCCTGTCCCCGTGTCCCCTCTCCTCTCCCCGTGTCCCTGTCCCTGTGTCCCTCCGTCCCCTGTCCCCGTGTCCCCCTCCCCTGTCCCGTGTCCCCGTCCCTGTGTCCCTCCATCCCCTGTCCCCGTGTCCCCTCTCCTCTCCCCGTGTCCCCGTCCCTGTGTCCCCTCCCACGCCCCCTCCCCTGTCCCCATGTCCCCTCCCCACGTGCGCGATGACGATGACGATAATGACGATAATGACGATAATGACGATGATGACGATGACGCCGACGCCGATGCCGAAGGCTCGCGCAGCAGCTCGGCGCACTTGTCCACGATGTGCCACATCTGCAGCGCGCTGCCCACGGTCAGCAGCCCCAGCAGCTCGGCGCGGCACAGCGAGAGCCGCCCGGTGTAGGCGCAGCCCAGGACGCCCGCGAAGGCCGCGGGGTCCATGGCGCCGGGCAGCTCGATGGAGTCCAGGTTCTTCAGCAGCAGCTGGTCGTGGAAGAAGGGCGAGGACGCGGCCAGGACGGCGCGGTGTGCGCGGAACTCGCGGCCCTGGACGCGGATGGAGACGTCGCAGAGCTTCCCCTCCAGGCGCTGCCGGTTGAGGCCCGAGAGCAGCGCCCGAGGCACCTGCGGGAACTCCACCTGCAGCAGCGGGGACGCGGGGGAGGAGGAGGAGGAGGAGGAGGAGGAGGAGGAAGGAGCGGGGGGAGGGGGGGAGCAGGGCCGGGGCATGGCGGAGGAGAGGGGGAGGGGCTGGGGGGAGGGGGAGGGGTCAGGCATTGGTTCCGTGCCCGGCTCCAGGTTCTGACACAAACGCTCCCAATTCGGGGCCGAAGCTCCTGGGTGCTGTGATAAAATCACCCAGTTCCGGCCCAAATCCCACTAATTCCAACCAAAATCCCATCAATTCCGGCCCAAATCCCACTAATTCCAACCAAAATCCCATCAATTCCGGCCCGAATCCCACTAATTCCAACCAAAATCCCATCAATTCCGGCCCGAATCCCACTAATTCCAACCAAAATCCCATCAATTCCGGCCCGAATCCCACTAATTCCAACCAAAATCCCATCAATTCCGGCCCGAATCCATCAATCTCAACCAAAATCCCATCAATTCCAGCTCCAATCCCATTAATTCCAACCAAAATCCCATCAATTCCGGCCCGAATCCCACTAATTCCAACCAAAATCCCATTAATTCCAGCTCCAATCCCACTAATTCCAACCAAAATCCCATTAATTCCAGCTCAAAACCCATTAATTCCAAACAAAATCCCATTAATTACAGCTCAAATCCCTTTAATTCCAACCAAAATCCCTTTAATTCCAGCTCGAATCCCTTTAATTCCAACCAAAATCCCTTTAATTACAGCTCAAATCCCTTTAATTCCAGCTCAAATCCATTAATCTCAACCAAAATCCCATTAATTCCAGCTCAAAACCCATTAATTCCAACCAAAATCCCATTAATCTCAACCAAAATCCCATTAATCTCAACCAAAATCCCATTAATTCCAGCTCAAATCCCTTTAATTCCGACCAAAATCCCATTAATTCCAGCTCAAATCCATTAATCTCAACCAAAATCCCATTAATTCTGGCCCAAATTCCGGCTCAAATCCCATTAATTCCAACCAAAATCCCATTAATTCCAGCTCAAAACCCATTAATTCCAGCCCAAATCCCTTTAATTCCAGCTCAAATCCATCAATCTCAACCACAATCCCCCTGATTTTGTATCAGATCCCTTAATTCCGACCCAAATCCAATTAATTCCAGCTCAAACCCCATTAATTCAGCAATCAAATCCAATTAATTCCAACAAAAACCTCATCATTCCAACACAAATCCCTTAATTCTACCCCGAATCCCTTAATTCCGACCAAAATCCCACCGATTCTGTATCAAATCCCATTAATTCCAGCCAAAATCCCACTGATTTCAAACAAAATCCCACTCACTTCCTACCAAATCCCCCAATTCTGGCTCAAAGCTCGTTGGCTCTGCGATAAAATCCCAAAATTCCGACCCAAATCCCATAAATTCCGACCCAAATCCCGTGAATTCCAACCCAAATCCCATTAATTCCGGCTCCAATCCCTTAATTCTGTTTCAAATCCCCCAATTCTGGTTTGAAGCTCATTAAATCCGTGATAAAACCCCCAAATTCCGGCTCCAACCCCATTAATTCCAGCCAAAACCCCACCAATTTCAACCAAAATCCCACAAATTTTTGTATCAGATCCCTTAACTCCGACCCAAATCCCACTAATTCCAGCTCAAATCCCATTAATTCTGACCCAAATCCCCCAATTCTGGCTCAAAGCTCGTTGGTTCTGTGATGAAATCCCATTAATTCCGCCTCCAATCCCATTAATTCCAACCAAAATCCCATTAATTCCAACCAAAATCCCATTAATTCCAACCGAAATCTCACTACTTCCAACCCCAATCCCTTAATTCTACCCCAAATCCTTTAATTCCATCTCCAATCCCATTAATTCCAACCAAAATCCCACTAATTCCAGCTCCAATCCCACTAATTTCAACCAAAATCCCACTAATTCTGCCTCCAATCCCATTAATTCCAACCAAAATCCCATTAATTCCAACCAAAATCTCATTACTTCCAACCCCAATCCCTTAATTCCAACGCCAAATCCTTTAATTCCATCTCCAATCCCATTAATTCCAACCAAAATCCCATTAATTCCAACGCCAAATCCCATTAATTCTACTCCAAATCCCTGAATTCTGGTTTAAATCCTTTAATTCTGATTAAAATCCCACCCATTTTGTATCGAATCCCATTAATTCCAACCGAAAATCCCTAATTTTGCCCCAAATCCCATTAATTCCGACCCAAATCCCACTAATTCCAACCGAAAATTCCTAATTTTGCCCCAAATCCCATTAATTCCGGCCCAAATCCCATTAATTCATTGTAATCCCAATCCCCCAAATTTGGCCCAAATCCTTCAATTCTGCCCTAAATCCCATTAAATTCCGCCTCAAATTCCCAAAATTCTGCCCCAAACCCCTTAATTCCGACCAAAATCCCAATAATTTGACCCAAATCCCATAAATTTGGCCCAAATCCCAATAATTCTCCCTCAAGTCCCCAAATTCTGACCAAAATCTCCATCCCAAACCCCTGAAATTTTGCCTCAAATTCCTTCAAATCTTCCCGGATTTGTTAATTCCCACCCAAATTCCCTTAAATCCCCCCCAAATTTCAATTTTTGGTCCTAAATTTTGCCTAAATCCCGGAAAATTCCAATAAATCCTCCAAATCCTGACTGAAATCCCATAAAATTTAAAAAAAAATAAATCCTTTAATCCTGACCCAAATCCCCCAAAATTCCCATAAAATCCCAGGAAATTCTCACCCCAAAATCCCAAAATCTCCCCCAAATTTTCCCCCAAATCCCCCAAAATTCCTCCCCGGAATCCCTCAAGGATGCCCCAAATCCCCCCAAAATCCCCTCAGGACCCCCCAAAACCCCCCAGAGCCCCCCAAAATTCCCCCAAATTTCCCCCAAACCGCAAAATTTCCCCAAATCCCCCAAATCCTCCCCAAAATCCCCTCAGGACCCCCCAAAAAATCTCTCCAAATCCCCCAAAATCCCCCAAATCCTCCCCAAAATCCCCTCAGGACCCCCCAAAACCCCCCAGAGCCCCCCAAAATCCCCCAAATTTCCCCCAAACCCCAAAATCTCCCGAAATCTTCTCCAGGACCCCCCCAAATTTTCCCCCCAGATTCCCCCCAAAATTCCCCCAAATCCCCCCCAGGTCCCCCTAAAACCGAGCCCAGACCCCAAAAAATTCCCCAAATTCCCCCTCAGGACCCCCCAAAATCCCCCAAATCCTCCCCAGGACCCCCCAAAATCCCCCAAATTCCCCCCAAATTCCCCCCAGGACCCCCCAAAATCCCTCAAGGATCCCCCAAATCTTCCCCAAATTCCCCCTCGGACCCTCTCAGGACCCCCCCAAAATCCCCCCCAGGACCCCCCAAAATCTCCCAAATCCCCCCCAGGTGCCCCAAACCCGAGCCCAGACCCCACAAAATCCCCCCAAATCCCCCTCAGGACCCCCCAAAATCCCCCAAATTCTCCCTAAAATCCCTCCCCAGATCCCCCCCCAGGTGCCCCAAAACCGAACCCAAATTCCCCCCAGGACCCCCCAAAATCCCCCCAAGATCCCCCCTGGGACCCCCCAAATCCGAACCCAAACCCCTCAAAATCCCCCCAGGACCCCCCAAAATCCCCCAAATTCCTCATGGACCCCTCAACCCCCCCCCCCCAGGACCCCCAAAATTCCCCCAATTCCCACCAAAATCCCCCAAATTCGACCCCCCCAGACCTCAGGATGCCTCAAATCCTCCCAAACCCCCCCAAATTCCCCCCAAATCCCTCATGGACCCCTCAAACCCCCCCCAGGTGCCCCCAAAACCCCCTCCGGACCCCCCAAAATCCCCCCAAGCCCCCCCAGGATCCTCCGGGACCCCCCAAATCCCTCTCAGACCCCCCCAAATCTCCCCTCAATCCCCCCCTTTGCCACCCGGGACCCCCAAATTCCACCCATGACTCCCAAAATCCCCCCAAGATTCTCCCAAAATCCCTCCCAGAACCCCCAAATCCACCCCAAATCCCCCCAGACCTCCCCCAAAAATCCCTCCCAGACCTCCCAAATCCCCCCCAAATCCACCCCAGACCCCCCAAATCCCCCCAAATCCATTCCAGACCCCCCAAATCCCTCCCAAATCCACCCCAGACCCCCCAAATCCCCCCCAAATCCATCCCAGACCCCCCGAATCCATCCCAGACCCCCCGAATCCCTCCCAAATCCCCCAAAAATCCCTCCAGGACCCCCCAAATCCCCCAAAAATCCCTCCAGGACCCCCCAAATTCCCCCCCAAATTCCCCCCCATTTCCCCCCCTCACCCCCCGCGCTGCCCCTCCCCTCCCAGGCCCCGCCCCCTCCCGCTCCAGCCCCGCCCCCCGCGCGCAGGCCCCGCCCCCTGCCCGCGTTACCCGCGCTCGGCCCTCACGGCGCCGCCGCCGCCATCTTGGACCCGCCGGCCACGCCCCCCGCCCCGGCCACGCCCCCTTAAAGGCGCCGCGACGCTTTCCCCGCACAGACCACACCCCCCCTCCCTGACGTCATATCGCGATAGAAGAGGCGTGGTCACTGCAGGCCGCGCCCACAAAGAGGCGGGGCTGAGCGGGTAAAACAAAAGGCGGGGTTTATTGAGGGGGAGGAGCCGGAGGGGCGGGGTTTGAGTGCAAAGGGGGCGGGGTTTGAGAGCAAAGGGGCGTGGTCAGAGTCGGTGGGCGGGGCTAATCCGAGTCCGAGAGCACGATGATCTCCTCGGGGTCGCACTGGGTTCCCACGCTCGTCTGGAATTGGGGGGAATTTGGGGTTTTTGGGGGGTCTGGGAACCCTCTGGGGTCACCCCAAGGGGATTTGGGGGAAATCTGGGGGGAATTTGGGGTTTTTGGGGGGTCTGGGGTCCCCCTGGTGTCACCCCAAGGGAATTTGGGGGAAATTTCGGGGGAATTTGGGGTTTTGGGGGGTCTGGGGTCCCCCTGGGGTCACTCCAAGGGGATTTGGGGGGAATTTGGGGTTTTTGGGGGGTCTGGGACCCCTCTGGGGTCACCCCACGGTCAATCTTGGGGGGTCTGGGGCCTCTCCATGGAGATTTGGGCGGAAATTTGGGGGATTTTGGGGGGGGGTCCTGTGCCCCTCAGGGGTCACCCCAGGGGGATTTTGGGGGGAATTTGGGGGGGTCTGGGGTCACCCCACAGGAATCTGGGGGATTTTGGGGCCTCTCTGGGGTCACCCCACAGAAATTGGGGGATTTTGGGGCCTCTCTGGGGTCACTCCATGGAGATTTTGGGGGAATTTGGGGGGTCTGGGACCCCTCTGGGGTCACCCACGGGGATTTTTGGGCTCCCCAGGACTCCCCAAAGATGCCCCAGATTCAGCCTGGGGACCCCAAAATCCCCTCGGGACCCCCCCAAACCCCTCAGGACCCCCTCGAAACACCCCCAGGATCCCCAAAATCCCCCCCAAAATTCCCTCAAACCCCCCCTAGGACCCTCAAAATCCCCCCTAAATCCCCTCCCAACACCCCCAGGAGCCCCCAAACCCCCTCAAATCCCACCCAGGACCCCCGAAACTCCCCCAAATCCCCTCCCAGACCCCCCCATATCTCAACCAAACCCCCCAGGACAGGCCCAGGACCCCCAAATTCCCCCCAGGATCCCCCAGACCCCCACAGGACCCCCCAAATTCACGCCAGGACCCCCTCAGGACCTCCCAGGACCCCCCTAAATCCTCTCAAATTTCCCCCCAGACACCCCAGGACCCCCCAAAATCCCCTCAGGACCCCCCTAAATCCTCTCAAATACCCCCAGATCCCCTCCCAGACACCCCAGGACCCCCCAGATTCCCCCCAAGATCCCCCAAAATCCCCTCAGGACCCCCCAAATCCCCCTCAGGACCCCCCAAATCCCCTCCCCAACACCCCCAAAAATCCCCCCAGGACCCCCCAAACCCCCTCCCAGACACCCCAGGACCCCCCAATCCCCCCCAATCCCACTTTGCAGGTTTTGGGGTCCCCGCCGGGGGACTCCCCTGGGAGGAGCTGACCAGGAGTCCCCTGGGGACCCCCAAATCCCCCCAAGACCCCCCAAATCCCCCCCAAATCCCCTCCCAACAGCCCCAAAATCCCCTCAGGACCCCCCAAAATCCCCTCAGGACCCCCCTAAATCCCCTCAGGACCCCCCTAAATCCTCTCAAACCCCCCAGTCCCCCCGTGCTCACCTTGCAGGTTTTGGGGTCCCCTCCGGGGGGGCTCCCCTGGGAGGAGCTCACCAGGTCCCCCCCGGGGACCCCCAAATCCCCCTCAAACCCCTCCCAGACACCCCCAGGAACCCCAAAATCCCCTCAGGACCCCCCAAATCCCCCCCAGGACCCCCAAATCCCCTCCCCAACACCCCCAAAATCCCCCCCAAATCCCCTCAGGACCCCCAAAATCCCCCCCAAGACCCCCAAAATCCCCCCCAAATCCCCTCAGGACCCCCCAAATCCCCCCCAAATCCCCCCCAGGACCCCCCAAAATCCCCCCCAAATCCCCTCAGGACCCCCCAAAATCCCCTCAGGACCCCCCAAAATCCCCCCCAAATCCCCTCAGCACCCCCCAAATCCCCCCCAAATCCCCCCAGGAGCCCCAAAATCCCCCCCAAATCCCCTCAGGACCCCCCCAAAATCCCCCCAAAATCCCCCCGCGCTCACCTTGCAGGTTTTGGGGTCCCCTCCGGGGGGGCTCCCCTGGGAGGAGCTCACCAGGTCCCCCCCGGGGGAGTCGGCGCGGGTGGAGTCGGGCAGGGGGGAGGGGGGGGCGCCCCCCACATCCGGCCCCTCCCCCACATCCGAGACCCCCTCGGGCAGGGCCAGGCTGGGGGGGGGAGGGGAGCGGGGTCAGAGACACCCCCGGAACCCCCAAAATTCACCCGGGAACCCCCAAAAACTGACCTGGGACCCCCCCGGAACCCACCCGGGACCCCCAAAATTCACCCGGGACCCCCAAAATCCCAACGGGAACCCCCAAAAACTGACCCGAGACCCCCCCCCCAAAATTCACCTGGGAACCCCAAAATTCACCCGGGAACCCCGAAAAATCTGACCTGAGACCCCCCCCAAAATTCACCTGGGAACCCCCCAAAAAAACTGAACCGAGACCCCCCCAAAATTCACCCGGGAACCCCAAAATTCACCCGGGAACCCCCCAAAAAACTGACCTGAGACCCCCCCCAGTTCACCTGGGATCCCCCCAAAATCCCAACGGGAACCCCCAAAATTCACCCAAGGAAACCCCCAAAATCCACCCGGGACCCCAAAAATCCCAACGGGACCCCAAAATTCACCCGGGACCCCCCAAAAAACTGACCTGAGACCCCCCCCAAAATCCCAACGGGAACCCCAAAAACTGACCTGAGACCCCCCCCCCCAAATTCATCTGGGACCCCAAAATATTCACCCGGGATCCCCCAAAAATCCCAACGGGAACCCCAAAAATGCCCCCCAGGACCCCCCAAAAAGCCCCTCAAGCTCCCCAGAGCCCCCAGATTCCCCCAAATTCTCCTCAACCGCCCCCAGAACCCCCAAGGGTCCCCAAAATCCCCCCCCACACCCCAGGATGCCCCCAAATCCCTCCAGGACCCCCCCAAAATCCTCCCCAAACCCCCCCTGGGTACCCCCAAACCTCCCCAGATCCCCCCCAGGACCCCCCAGAATCCCCTCCAGACCCCCTCAAACCCCCCAAAATCCCCCCAGGACCCCCCCAAACCCCCCTAAATCCCCTCAAACCCCCCCCAAACCCCCCTAAATCCCCCCAGGACCCCCCCCAAACCCCCCTAAATCCCCTCAACCCCCCCTAAATCCCCCCAGGACCCCCTCAAACCTCCCCAGTTCCCCCCCCCAGGACCCCCAAAATCCCCCTGGGACCACCCCCCCCACATCCCCTCAAACCCCCCCCCAAAATCGCCCCAAACTCCCCCCAGGACCCCCCAAACCCCCCCACATTCCCTCAAACCGCCCCAGGACCCCCCCAAATCCCTCCCAAACCCCCCCGAAAATCTCCCCAGGACCCCCCGAAATCCCCCCAAAATCCCCTGCGCCCCAAACCTCCCCAGGACCCCCCAAAATCCCCCCCAAATCCCCCCCTTTCCCCCCCCCCTTTCCCCCCTCACCTTCCCGGCTCCGTCCGGTTCCGTTTCCTGGGGGGGGGTCCCTGGGTGGGGGTGGGCGGGGTCGCGGCCCCTCCCCCCCCCGCCCCTCCCCCCCCGTTGAGGGAGGTGGAGCTGATGGGCCTGGGGGGGGAGGGGGAGGGGCGCCTGCGAGCCCCGCCCAGATCCGGCGGGAGCTGGGGAGGGGCGTGGCCTCGGGGGGAGGGGGGCGTGGCTTTGGGCGTGGCCTCGGAGCCGCCCAGGGCGGGGGGCGGGGAGGGGGGCGGGGAAGGGGGCGGGGTCTCGCCGGGCTCCAATGGGAAAGTTTCGATTTCCAGCAAGAACAGCTCGGGCTTGGGGGGGGGGAGGGGCTCGGGACCCCCCCCCTCCCCCTCGGCCGCGGGGGGGGGGAGGGGCAGCGCCGGGACCCCCGGATCGGCCGCACCTGGAGGGGGGGGGGAGGGGCGGGGTTAGAGAGGGGGGAGGGGCGGGGACACACCCGAGACCCCCCCCTCCCCCCGAGAATTCCCTCCAGGACCCCCAAAAGTTCCCCAAAAATCCCCCCAAAATTCCTCCCAAAACCCCCCCAAAATCCCCCCCAAAATTCTCACCCGGACCCCCTAAAATTACCCCCAGGACCCCCCCAAAATTCCCTCCAAGACCCCCAAAATCCTTCTCAAAAATACCCCACAAAATTCCCACCAGAGCCCCCCAAAATTCCCACAAGGATCCCCAAAATTCCTCCCAAAATCCCCCCCCCAAAATCTCCCCCAGAACCCCCAAAATCCTCCTCAAAATTCTCCCCAAGGATCCCCTAAAATTCACCCTGGAGAGCCCCAAAATCCCCCCAAAATTCCCCCCCAGGACCTCAGAATTCCCTACTCCAAAATTCCCCCCAAAATCTCCCACAAATTCCCCCCAGGGTCCCCCAAAATCCTCCCCAAAATCCTCCCCAAGGATCCCCCGAATTTCACCCCGGATAGCCCCAAAATTCCCCCCAAATTCTCCCCAGGATCCCCAAAATTCCTCCCAAAATTCCCCCAAAATCCCACCCAAGGACCTCAAAATTCCCTCCCTCAAAATCGTCCCCAAAATTCCCCCCAGGAACCCCCAAAATCCCTCCCAAATTTCCCCCCCAAATCCTTCCCTGGACCTCAGAATTCTCTTCCCCTGAAATTCCCCCCAAAATTCCCCCCCAGGATCCCCAAAATTCCTCCCAGGACCGCCCAAAACCCCCCCCCGAAAATTCCTCCCAAAATCCTCCCCAAAATTCCCCCCAAATCCCCCCGAAATTCCCAAAATCTCCCCAAAATTTGCCCTAAATCCTCACAGAATTCCCTAAATTTCCCCAGAATTGCCAAAATTCTCCAAAAAAAATCCCCCAGAATTGCCAAATTCCCCTCAGAATTCCCAAAATCCCCCCCCCAAAATCCCCCCCCAAAATCCCCCCGAAATTCGAGGATTCTCCCAAAAATCCTCCCAGAATTTCCAAATTCCCCCCAAATTTCCTCAAAATTTCCCCCCTAAACGCTCCCAGAATTCCCAAAACTGCCCCGAAAAAATCCTCCCAGAATTCCCAAAATCCCCCGAATTCCCCCCAAAATCCTCCCAGAATTCCCAAAATCCCCCAAATTCCCCCCAAAATCCTCCCAGAATTCCCAAAATCCCCCGAATTCCCCCCAAAATCCTCCCAGAATTCCCAAAATCCCCCGAATTCCCCCCAAAATCCTCCCAGAATTCCCAAAATCCCCCGAATTCCCCCCAAAATCCTCCCAGAATTCCCAAATCCCCCCCCCAGCCCCACCCTGTGCCGCCGCCGTGGCTTCTCTTCCTTCCTCCTCCTCTTCCTCCTCCTCCTCCGTCTCCTCCTCCTCCTTGACCTTCACCCGCCCTTCGGCCTCGGAGGATTCTCCTTCCTCTTCCTCTTCCTCCTCCTCCTCCTCCTCTTCCTCCTCCTCTTCCTCCTCATCTTCTTCCTCTTCCTCCTCCTCCTCTTCCTCGTCTTCCTCTTCTTCTTCCTCCTCCTCCTCCTCCTCTTCCTCCTCCTCTTCCTCTTTCTTTTTCTGTGGATGAAGAATTTTTACCAGGGGGTGGGGGGGTGTTCCTTTCCCAGCCTTCCTCTTCCTCTTCTTCCTCTTCCTCCTCCCACTTCCCATTCCTGGTTCCCGTTTCCCATTTCCTGTTTCCCGTTTCCCCCATTATCCCCGTTCCCGTTACCCGGTTCCCCCCTGGCCGTTTACGGGGCCGGTTCCCGTTTCCCATTTCCCGTTCTCCCCGTTTTTTCCCCGTTTCCCATTTCCCATTCTCCCCATTTTTTTTCCCCGTTTTTTTTCCCCGTTCTTTTCCCGTTTCCCATTTCCCGTGTACCCGGTTCCCCCATGGCCATTTCCGGGGCCGTTCCCCATTTCCCATTTCCCATCCCCATTTCCCATTTCCCAGTTCCCATTTCCCCGGTTCCCCTGTGTCCATTCCCCTGTCCCCATTTCCCATTTTCCCTGTTTCCCCGGTTCCCTCGTGGCTGTTTCCCATCCCCATTTCCTGTTTCCCATTTCCCCCGTTCCCCGGTTCCCCCCTGGCCGTTTATGGGGTGGTTCCCGTTTCCCATTTCCCATTCTCCCCGTTTTTCCCCATTTCCCATTTCCCATTCTCCCCGTTCTTTCCCTGTTTCCCATTTCCCATTCTCCCCATTTTTTCCCCGTTTCCCATTTCCCGTGTACCCGGTTCCCCCATGGCCATTTCCGGGGCCGTTCCCCATTCCCATTTCCCATCCCCATTTCCCAGTTCCCATTTCCCCGCCTCCCCCATGTCCATTTCCTGTCCCCATTCCCCTGTCCCCATTTCCCATTTTTCCTGTTTCCCATCCCCATTTCCCGTTTCCCATTTCCCCCATTTCCCCCGTTCCTGTTACCCACTTCCCCCGTGTCCATTTCCTGTCCCCATTCCCCATTTCCCATTTTCCCTGTTTCCCATCCCCATTTCCCAGTTCCCATTTCCCCACCTCCCCCATGTCCATTTCCTGTCCCCATTCCCCTTTTCCCATTTCCCATTTTTCCTGTTTCCCCATTTCCCCATTTCCCTCGTGGCTGTTTCCCATCCCCATTTCCCATTTCCCCCATTTTCCCTGTTCCCGTTACCCATTTCCCATTCTCCCCGTTTTTTCCCCGTTTCCCATTTCCCATTTCCCGTTCCCCGCTTCTCCCATTGCCGTTTCTGGCCCATTTCCCGTTTCCCATTTTCCCCATTTTCCCTTTCCCGTTTCCCCCATGTCCGTTTCCTGTCCCCATTCCTCATTTCCTGTTCCCCATTTCCCATTTTTCCCATTGTTTCCCCCATGTTGCCATTTCCGGGGCCGTTTCCCATTTCCCATTCCCCATTCCCTGTTTTTCCCCCATTACCCCATTCCCGTTTCCATGGCCATTTCCCATCCCCATTTCCCATTCCCAATTCCCCGTTTTTCCCCCATTTTTCTCCCAATTCCCCGTTTTTCCCCCGTGTCCGTTTCCAGGGCCATTTCCCATTTCCCATTCCTCATTACCCATTTTTCTCCCTTTTCCCCATTTTCCCCCATTTCCTGTTTTACCCTGTTTCCCCGTGTCCGTTTCCTGTCCCCGTTTCCCATTCCCCAGTTCCCCCATGGCCATTTCCAGGGCTGGTTCCCATTCCCATTTCCCATTTCCCGTTTTCTCCCATTTCCCATTTTCCCCCATTTTCCCCCATTTCCCCGTTTCCCTGTTTCCAGGGCTGGTTCCCATTCCCGTTTCCCGTTTCCCGTTTTCCCCTGGTCCCATTTCCCCCGTTCATGCGTGTCCATTTCTGGGGCCATTCCCTGTTCCCATTTCCCCATTTTTCCCCCCGTTTTCCCCCATTTTCCCCATTGTTTTCCCCCATATCCTCGGTTCCCCTGTGTCCATTTCCTGGTCCCGTTTCCCTGGTTTTCCCCGTTGTTTCCCCCATGTCCCCGGTTCCCCCGTGTCCATTTCCTGTTCCCGTTTCCCCCATTTTCCCCATTGTTTCCCCCATATCCCTGGTTCCCCCGTGTCCATTTCCTGTTCCCGTTTCCCCCATTTTCCCCATTGTTTCCCCCATATCCCTGGTTCCCCCGTGTCCATTTCCTGTTCCCGTTTCCCTGGTTTTCCCCGTTGTTTCCCCCGTTACCCGGTTCCCCCGTTGCCGTTTCTGGGGCCGGTTCCGTTTCCCATTCTCCATTCTCCATTTCCCATTCCCCATTTTCCCCTGTTTCCCCCATTTCCCGTTACCCTGTTCCCCCGTGTCCGTTTCCATGGCCATTTCTCATCCCTGTCCCCATTTCCCATTCCTGTTTTTCCCCCATTTCCCGTTACCCTATTTCCCATTCCCCATTTCCCCTGGTTTTCCCCCATTTTCCCCATTGTTTCCCCGTGTACCCGGTTTCCCCATGGCCGTTTCCCATTCCTCATTTCCTCATTTCCCATTTTTCCCCATTTCCTGTTCCCGTTCCCCGGTTTCCCCATGTCCATTTCCCATTTCCCGTTTCCCCATTTGCCGTTTTTCCCTGTTTTTCCCCTGTTTTTTCCCCGTTTCTCCATTTCCCATTACCCGGTTTCCTTGTGTCCATTCCCCATTTTCCCCATTCCCCATTTTCCCCATTTCCCATTTCCCCTGTTGTTTCCCCCCAGTTTCCCCGTGTCCATCTCCGTGCCCCGGTGCCATCTCTGTCCCCATTTCCCATTCCCGTTTTTCCCCGTTTTCCCCCCGTTCTACCCTGTTCCCCCGTGCCCATTTCCTGTTCCCATTTCCCATTTCCCATTTCCCCCGTTGTTTCCCCGTTTTTCCCCCATTTTCCCCCCTGTGTTTACCCTGTTCCCCCGTGTCCATTTCTGTTCCCTGGTGTTCCCAGTCCCGGTGCCGTCTCTGTCCCCTTTTTCCCCATTTTTTCCCCATTTTTTCCCCATTTTTTCCCCATTTTTTCCCCATGTTTACCCTGCTCCCCCGTGTCCGTCTCCCCCCGGTTCCCAGTGCCGTCTCTGTCCCCATTTTCCCCGTTTTTCCCCGTTTTTCCCCCATTTTTTGTGTTTACCCTGTTCCCCCGTGTCCGTCTCTGCTCTGCCCTGTTCCCGGTGCCGTCTGTCCCCATTTTCCCCGTTTTTCCCCCATTTTTTCCCCCCGTGTCTGTCTCCGTTCCCCCCTGTTCCCGGTGCTGTCCCCTCACTCTCGGTGCCGTCTCTGTCCCCATTTTCCCCATTTTTTCCTCGTTTTTCCCCCATTTTTTCCCCGTTTTTTCCCCATTTCTCCCATGTTTACCCTGTCTCCCCATGTCCTTTTCTGCTCCGCCTGGTTCCCGGTGCCGTCCCCTCGCTCCTGGTGCCGTCTCTGTCCCCATTTTCCCCGTTTTTCCCCCTTTTTCCCCATTTTTTGTGCTTACCCTGTTCCCCCATGTCCGTCTCCGCTCTGCCCTGTTCCCGGTGCCATCTCTGTCCCCATTTTCCCCGTTTTTTCCCCATTTTTTGTGTTTACCCTGTTTCCCCGTGTCCATCTCCGTTCCGCCCGGTTCCCGGTGCCGTCCCCTCGCTCCCGGTGCCGTCTCTGTCCCCATTTTCCCCGTTTTTTCTCCATTTTTCCCCGTTTTTCCCCCATTTTCCCCCTGTGTTTACCCTGTTCCCCCGTGTCCGTTTCTGTTCCCCGGTGTTCCCGGTCCCGGTGCCGTCTTTGTCCCCGTTTTTTCCCCGTTTTTCCCCCATTTTTTCCCCCCGTGTCTGTCTCCGTTCCCCCCTGTTCCCGGTGCTGTCCCCTCGCTCTCGGTGCCGTCTCTGTCCCCATTTTCCCCATTTTTTCCCCCATTTCTCCCATGTTTACCCTGTTCCCCCGTGTCCGTCTCCGCTCCGCCCAGTTCCCGGTGCCGTCTCTGTCCCCATTTTCCCCGTTTTTTCCCCCATTTTCCCTCTTTTTCCCCGTTTTTCCCCGTTTTTTGTGCTTACCCTGTTTCCCCGTGTCCGTTTCCGCTCCGCGCGGTTCCCGGTGCCGTCTCTGTCCCCATTTCCCCCGTTTTTCCCCGTTTTTCCCCGTTTCTTCCCCATGCTTACCCTGTTTCCCCGTGTCCTTTTCCGCTCCGCGCGGTTCCCGGTGCCGTCTCTGTCCCCATTTTCCCCATTTTTTCCCCCATTTTTCCCCGTTTCTTCCCCGTGCTTACCCTGTTTCCCCGTGTCCGTTTCCGCTCTGCCTGGTTCCCAGTGCCATCTCTGTCCCCATTTTCCCCATTTTTCCCCGTTTTTTCCCCGTTTTTTGTGCTTACCCTGTTTCCCCGTGTCCGTTTCCGCTCCGCGCGGTTCCCGGTGCCGTCTCTGTCCCCATTTCCCCCATTTTTCCCCGTTTTTTCCCCGTTTTTTGTGCTTACCCTGTTTCCCCGTGTCCGTTTCCGCTCCGCGCGGTTCCCGGTGCCGTCCCCTCGCTCCCGGTGCCGCTCCTGGCGCTGGGCGAACCGGGCGATGACGTCGTCCAGCCGGGCCAGGGCCAGGCGCCGGTTCCGCCGCAGCCGCTGCGCCAGCTCGGGGTCCGACAGCGCCGGGTCCGTGCCTGCGTGGGCGGGGGGGGCACACGGAATCACTGAGCGGCCCCAAAATCCCCAAATCCCTGAAATCCCAAACCCTGAAATTCCCAAAGCCCGGAATCCCTGATTGGCCAAAATCCCCAAATCCCGAAATGCCAGACTGCCCGAAATCCCAAATCCCCAAATCACGGATTGGCCAAAATCCCCGAATTCCTGAAATCCCAAATTCCCAAATCATGGATTGCCCAAAATCCCCAAATCAGAGATTGCCCGAAATCCCAAATCCCCAAATCACGGATTGGCCAAAATCCCCGAATCCCTGAAATCCCCAAATCCTGAAATTCCCAAACCCTGGAATCCCTGATTGGCCAAAATCCCCAAATCCCTGAAATTCCCAAATTCCCAAATCACTGATTGGCCAAAATCCCCAAATCAGAGATTGCCCGAAATCCCAAATCCCCAAATCACGGATTGGCCAAAATCCCCGAATTCCTGAAATCCCCAAATCCTGAAATTCCCAAAGCCTGAAATCCCTGATTGGCCAAAATGCCCGAATCCCTGAAATTCCAAATTCCCAAATCCCTGATTGGCCAAAATCCCCAAATCCCTGAAATCCCAAATTCCCAAATCATGGATTGCCCAAAATCCCCAAATCAGAGATTGCCCGAAATCCCAAATCCCCAAATCACGGATTGGCCAAAATCCCCAAATCCCTGAAATTCCAAATTCCCAAATCACTGATTGGCCAAAATCCCCAAATCCCTGAAATTCCCAAATCCCAGACTGCCCAAAATCCCCAAAACCCCAAATCCCAGATTGCCCAAAATCACAAATCCCCAAATCACTGATTGGCCAAAATCCCCAAATTCCGGAAATCTCAAATCCTGAAATTCCCAAAGCCTGAAATCCCAGACTGCCCAAAATCCTCAAAAATTCCTGAAATCCCAGATTGCCCAAAATCCCTAAATCACAAAATTCCAAATTGCCCAAAATCCCAAATCCTGAAATTCTAAAATCCTGAAATCCTTGATTGCCCAAAATCCCCAAATCCCGAAATGCCAGACTGCCTGAAATCCCAAATCCCCAAATCACTGATTGGCCAAAATCCCAGAATTCCTGAAATTCCAAATCCTGAAATTCCCAAACCCTGAAATCCCTGATTGGCCAAAATCCCCGAATCCCTGAAATTCCCAAATTCCCAAATCACTGATTGGCCAAAATCCCCAAATCCCTGAAATTCCCAAATCCCAGACTGCCCGAAATCCCAGATTGCCCAAAATCGCAAATCCCCAAATCACTGATTGGCCAAAATCCCCGAATTCCTGAAATTCCAAATCCCAAAATCACTGATTGCCCAAAATCCCCAAATTCCGGAAATCTCAAATCCTGAAATTCCCAAAGCCTGAAATCCCAGACTGCCCAAAATCCTCAAAAATTCCTGAAATCCCAGATTGCCCAAAATCCCTAAACCACAAAACTCCAAATTGCCCAAAATCCCAGACTGCCCAAAACCCCCAAATTCCTGAAATCCCAGATTGCCCAAAATCCCTAAATCACAAAACTCCAAATTGCCCAAAATCCCAAATCCTGAAATTCTAAAATCCTGAAATCCTTGATTGCCCAAAATCCCCAAATCCCGAAATGCCAGACTGCCTGAAATCCCAAATCCCCAAATCACTGACTGGCCAAAATCCCAGAATTCCTGAAATTCCAAATCCTGAAATTCCCAAACCCTGAAATCCCAGATTGCCCAAAATCCCTAAATCACAAAATCCCAAATCCTGAAATTCCAAAATCCTGAAATCCTTGATTGCACAAAATCCCAAATCCCCAAATCCCAGATTGCCCGAAATTCCAAATCCCCAAATCACCGATTGGTCAAAATCCCCGAATCCCTGAAATTCCAAATTCCCAAATCATGGATTGCCCAAAATCCCCAAATCAGAGATTGCCCGAAATCCCAAATCCCCAAATCCCAGATTGCCCAAAATCCCCGAATCCCTTCAATCCCAAATCCTGAAATCCCAGATTGCCCAAAATCCCCAAATTCCTGAAATCACACATTGCCCAAAATCCCCGATTGCCCCAAAATCCCCAGATCAAAAATTCCAAATTGCCCAAAATCCCAAATCCTGAAATTCCCAAATCCTGAAATCCCAGATTGGCCAAAACCCCCAAATTCCTGAAATCCCAGATTGCCCAAAATCCCCAATTTCAAAATCCCCGATTGCCCAAAATCCCTAAATCACAAAATTCCAAATTGCCCAAAATAATAAATCCTGAAATTCCAAAATCCTGAAATCCTTGATTGCCCAAAATCTCAGATTGCCCAAAATTCCAAAATCCTGAAATTCCCAAAACCCAAAAATCACAGATTTCCCAAAATCCCAAATCCCGAAATTCCCAAAATTCCAACTCCCAAGATTGCCATCCCCAAATTTCCAAATTCCAAATGCTGAAATCCCAAATCCCCAAAATCCCAAACCCCAAATCCTGAAATCCCCAAATTCCTGAAATCCCAACCCGCAAAATTCCAAACCCCCCAAAAATTCCCAAATCAAAAATTCCAAACCCTAAAAACTCCAAAATTCCAAACCCTAAAATCCCAAAATTCCAAACCCTTAAAACCCCAAAATTCCAAACCCTAAAATCCCAAACCCCAAAATTCCAAACCCCAAAATCCCAAAAATTCCAAACCCTAAAATCCCAAAAATTCCAAACCCTAAAAACCCCAAAATTCCAAACCCTAAAATCCCAAACCCCAAAATTCCAAATCCTAAAACCCCAAAATTCCAAACCCTAAAATCCCAAACCCCAAAATTCCAAACCCTAAAACCCCAAAATTCCAAACCCTAAAATCCCAAACCCCAAAATTCCAAACCCTAAAATCCCAAAAATTCCAAACCCTAAAATCCCAAAATTCCAAACCCTAAAATCCCAAACCCCAAAATCCCAAAAATTCCAAACCCTAAAATCCCAAAAATTCCAAACCCTAAAAACCCCAAAATTCCAAACCCTAAAATCCCAAACCCCAAAATTCCAAACCCTAAAACCCCAAAATTCCAAACCCTAAAATCCCAAACCCCAAAATTCCAAACCCCAAAATCCCAAAAATTCCAAACCCTAAAATCCCAAAAATTCCAAACCCTAAAAACCCCAAAACTCCAAACCCTAAAATCCCAAACCCCAAAATTCCAAACCCTAAAACCCCAAAATTCCAAACCCTAAAATCCCAAAAATTCCAAACCCTAAAAACCCCAAAATTCCAAACCCTAAAATCCCAAACCCCAAAATTCCAAATCCTAAAACCCCAAAATTCCAAACCCTAAAATCCCAAACCCCAAAATTCCAAACCCTAAAACCCCAAAATTCCAAACCCTAAAATCCCAAACCCCAAAATTCCAAACCCTAAAACCCCAAAATTCCAAACCCTAAAATCCCAAACCCCAAAATTCCAAACCCTAAAATCCCAAAAATTCCAAACCCTAAAACCCCAAAATTCCAAACCCTAAAATCCCAAACCCCAAAATCCCAAACCCCAAAATCCCAAAAATTCCAAACCCTAAAATCCCAAAAATTCCAAACCCTAAAAACCCCAAAATTCCAAACCCTAAAATCCCAAAAATTCCAAACCCTGAAATCCCAAAAATTCCAAACCCTGAAATCCCAAAAATTCCAAACCCCAAAATCCCAAAATTCCAAACCCTAAAATCCCAAACCCCAAAATTCCAAACCCTAAAACCCCAAAATTCCAAACCCTAAAATCCCAAACCCCAAAATCCCAAAAATCCCAAACCCTAAAATCCCAAAAATTCCAAACCCTAAAAACCCCAAAATTCCAAACCCTAAAATCCCAAACCCCAAAATTCCAAACCCTAAAATCCCAAAATCCCAAACCCTAAAATCCCAAACCCCAAAATTCCAAACCCTAAAATCCCAAAATTCCAAACCCTAAAATCCCAAAAATTCCAAACCCTAAAATCCCAAAAATTCCAAACCCTAAAAACCCCAAAATTCCAAACCCTAAAATCCCAAACCCCAAAATTCCAAACCCTAAAACCCCAAAAATTCCAAACCCTAAAATCCCAAAATTCCAAACCCTAAAATCCCCAAAATTCCAAACCCTAAAATCCCAAACCCCAAAATTCCAAACCCTAAAAACCCCAAATTCCAAACCCTAAAACCCCAAAATTCCAAACCCTAAAATCCCCAAAATTCCAAACCCTAAAATCCCAAACCCCAAAATTCCCATTTCCAGCCCCACCCCTCCCCATTTTCTCACTTTTTTCCCATTTTCTCCCCCGGTTTTTGCCCCTTCTCCCGTTTTTCCCCCATTTTCCATCTCTACCCCGCAGTTTCTCCATCTTCTGCCCCAATTTTCCTCCTTTCAGCCCGTTTGCCCCATTTCCCCTCAATTTTCCTCCCATTTCCCTCCCGTTTCTCCTGGTATTTCCCCATTTCCCCCCTATTTCCCTTGTCCCATCCCATTTTTTCCCATTTTCCTTCATTTTTTCCCCATTTTCCCCACTTTCCCCACTCCCCCTCCCTTAGCACCCGGTCCCATCCCATTTCCCCTTCCACTTTTCCCCATTTCCCCCAATTTCCCCTCTCATTTTTCCCTTTTTCCCCCATTTCCAATTTCCCCCAATTTCCCCTCTCATTTTTCCCATTTTCCCCCATTTCCCATTTTCCCAATTTCCCCTCTCATTTTTCCCATTTTCCCACAATTTCCCTCTCATTTTTCCAATTTCCCCCAATTTCCCCTCTCATTTTTCCCTTTTCCCCCATTTCCCCTTTTCCCAATTTCCCCCAATTTCCCCTCATTTTTCCCATTTCCCCCCAATTTCCTCACATTTTTCCCCTTTTCCCTCCCATTTCCCCACCATTTCCCCACCATTTCCCCTCTCATTTCCCCTCATTCCCCTCATTTCCCCCAATTTCCTCTCCCATTTCCCCCCATGCCCCTCTCCCATTTTTTCCCCTTTCCCCTCTCATTTCCCATTTTTCCCCATTTCCCATTTCCCTCCCATTTCTCCTCTTATTTCCCCATTTCTCCCCTATTTCCCTTGTCCCATCCCATTTTTCCCCATTTTCCCCACTTTCCATCCCATTTTTCCCCATTTTCCTTCATTTTTTCCCATTTTCCCCACTCCCCCTCCCTTAGCACCGGGTCCCATCCCATTTCCGCTTCCACTTTTCCCCATTTCCCCTCTCATTTTTCCCATTTCCCCCCAATTTCCCCTCATTTTTCCCCTTTTCCCTCCCATTTCCCATTTCCCCACCATTTCCCTCTCATTTTCCTCATTTTCCCCTCTCATTTTTTCCCCTTTCCCCTCTCATTTCCCATTTTTCCTCCCATTTCCCATTTCCCTCATTTCCCCTCCCATTTCCCATTTCCCTCCTATTTCCCTTGTCCCATCCCATTTTTTCCCATTTTCCTTCATTTTTCCCCATTTTTCCCCACTTTCCACCCATTTTTTCCCACTTTCCCCACTCCCCCTCCCTTAGCACCGGGTCCCATCCCATTTCCGCTTCCACTTTTCCCCATTTCCCCTCCCATTTTCCCCCATTTCCCACAATTTCCCTCTCATTTTTCCCTTTTCCCAATTTCCCCCCATTTTTCCCATTTTCCCCTAATTTCCCCTAATTTTCCCCATTTTCCCTCCCATTTCCCATTTTCCCCATTTCCCCACCATTTCCCCACCATTTCCCCTCTCATTTTCCCCATTTTCCCCTCTCATTTCCCATTTTTCCCCATTTCCCCACCATTTCCCCTCTCATTTTTCCCATTTTCCCCCATTTCCCCACCATTTCCCCTCTCATTTTCCCATTCGTTCCCATTTTCCCTCATTCCCCTCATTTCCCCCAATTTCCCCTCCCATTTCTCCCCATGCCCCTCTCCCATTTTTTCCCATTTCCCTCTCATTTCCCATTTTCCCCATTTCCCATTTTCCCCATTTTTCCCCATTCCCCTCCCGTTTCCCCTCTCCTTTTCCCCATTTCCCCCCATCTCCCCCAATTTCCCCTCCCATTTCCCTCCATGCCCCTCTCCCATTTTCCCATTTCCCATTTCCTCTGTCATTTCCCATTGCCCCCATTTCCCATTTTCCCTCCCATTTCCCATTTTTTCCCATTTTTTCCCATTTTCCTCCATTTCCCTCCCATTTCCCCTCTCATTTTCCCCATTTCCCCTCATTCCCCTCTCATTTCCCATTCCCCTCTCATTTCCCATTTCCCCTGTAATTTCCCATTTTCCCCATTTCCCTCTCATTTTCCCCTCTCATTTTCCCCTTTTCCCCTCTCATTTCCCATTTCCCCCATTTCCCCACCATTTCCCCTCTCATTTTCCCATTTTTTTCGACTTTCCCTCATTCCCCTCATTTCCCCCAATTTCCCCTCCCATTTCCCCCCATGCCCCTCTCCCATTTTTTCCCATTTCCCATTTTTCCCCATTTCCATCTCATTTCCCATTTTTCCCCATTCCCCTCCCGTTTCCCCTCTCATTTTCCCCATTTTCCCCCATCTCCACCAATTTCCCCTCCCATTTCCCTCCATGCCCCTCTCCCATTTTTCCCATTTCCCCTCTCATTTCCCATTTCCATCTCATTTCCCATTTTTCCCCATTCCCCTCTCATTTCCGTTTCCCCTCTCATTTCCCATTTTCCCCATTCCCCTCTCATTCCCCATTTCCCATTTTTTCCCATTTCCATCTCATTTCCCATTTCCCCCATTTCCCCACCATTTCCCCTCTCATTTTCCCCATTTTCCCCTCTCATTTTTCCCATTTTCCCTCCCATTTCCCATTTCCCCCATTTCCCCACCATTTCCCCTCTCATTTCCCCTCATTCCCCTCATTTCCGCCAATTTCCTCTCCCATTTCCCCCCATGCCCCTCTCCCATTTTTTCCCCTTTCCCCTCTCATTTCCCATTTTTCCTCCCATTTCCCATTTTTCCTCTTATTTCCCCATTTCTCCCCTATTTCCCTTGTCCCATCCCATTTTTCCCATTTTCCTTCATTTTTCCCCATTTTCCCCACTTTCCACCCATTTTTTCCCATTTTCCTTCATTTTTTCCCATTTTCCCCACTCCCCCTCCCTTAGCACCGGGTCCCATCCCATTTCCGCTTCCACTTTTCCCTATTTCCCCTCTCATTTTCCCCAATTTCCCTCTCATTTTTCCCATTTTCCCCCATTTCCCATTTTCCCAATTTCCCCTCTCATTTTCCCCATTTCCCCCCAATTTCCCCTCATTTTTCCCCTTTTCCCTCCCATTTCCCATTTCCCCCATTTCCCCTCTCATTTTCCCTCATTCCCCTCATTTTCCCCAATTTCCTCTCCCATTTCCCCCCATGCCCCTCTCCCATTTTTTCCCCTTTCCCATCTCATTTCCCATTTTTCCCCATTTCCCATTTCCCTCCCATTTCTCCTCTTATTTCCCCATTTCCCCCCATTTCCCTTGTCCCATCCCATTTTTTCCCATTTTCCTTCATTTTTCCCCATTTCCCCACCATTTCCCCTCTCATTTTCCCCTCTCATTTTCCCCAATTTCCCCTCTCATTTTTCCCCTTTTCCCCCATTTCCCATTTTTCCCCATTTTCCCCAATTTCCCCTCCCATTTCCCTCCATGCCCCTCTCCCATTTTCCCATTTCCCATTTCCTCTGTCATTTCCCATTGCCCCCATTTCCCATTTCCCCTCTAATTTCCTATTTTTTCCCATTTCCCTCTCATTTCCCATTTTCCTCCATTTTTTCCCATTTCCCTCTCATTTTCCCCATTTCCCCTGTAATTTCCCATTTCCCCTGTAATTTCCCATTTTCCCCATTTTCCCCTCTCATTTTCCCCATTTTCCCCTCTCATTTTCCCCATTTCCCCCCATTTCCCATTTCCCCCATTTCCCCACCATTTCCCCTCTCATTTTCCCCATTTGTTCCCATTTTCCCTCATTCCCCTCATTTTCCCCAATTTCCCCTCCCATTTCCCCCCATGCCCCTCTCCCATTTCCCCTCTCATTTCCCATTTTCCCCATTTCCCTCCCATTTCCCCTCTTATTTTCGCCATTTCCCCCATTTTCCCTCATTCCCCTCATTTTCCCCAATTTCCTCTCCCATTTCCCCCCATGCCCCTCTCCCATTTCCCCCATTTCCCCTCTCATTTCCCATTTTTCCCCATTTCCCTCCCATTTCCCCATTTCCCCCATTTTCCCTCATTCCCCTCATTTCCCCCAATTTCCCCTCCCATTTCTCCCCATACCCCTCTCCCATTTTTCCCATTTCCCCTCTAATTTCCCATTTCCTCTGTCATTTCCCATTTCCATCTCATTTCCCATTTTTCCCCATTCCCCTCTCATTCCCCATTTCCCATTTTTTCCCATTTCCCCTCTCATTTCCCATTTCCCCCATTTTCCCCATTTCCCCTCTCATTTTCCCCATTTTTCTCACTTTCCCTCATTCCCCTCATTTTCCCCAATTTCCCCTCCCATTTCCCCCCATGCCCCTCTCCCATTTCCCCCATTTCCCCTCTCATTTCCCATTTTTCCCCATTTCCCTCCCATTTCCCCTCTTATTTTCCCATTTCCCCTCTTATTTTCCCCATTTCCCTCCCATTTCCCCTCTTATTTTCCCATTTCCCCTCTTATTTTCCCCATTTCCCCACCATTTCCCCTCTCATTTTCCCCTATTTCCCCTCATTCCCCTCTCATTTCCCATTTCCCCACCATTTCCCCTCTCATTTTCCCCATTTTCCCCTCATTTTTCCCAATTTCCTCTCCCATTTCCCCCCATGCCCCTCTCCCATTTTTCCCATTTTCCCATTGCCCCCACTTCCCTTTTTCTCCATCTTCCCCATTCCCATTTTCCTCTAATTCCCCTTTTTTCCCCATTTCCCAGTTTCCCATTTTCCCCCATTTTTCCCCATTTTTCCCCATTTTCCCCCATTTTCCCCTCGTACCTGGCCTGTACTCATCAGTGAGGTGACCCCTGAAGTTGAACCCCATTTTTTCCTGTTTTTCCCCATTTTTACCCCATTTATTCCCCATTACTCGGCCTGTACTCATCGGTGAGGTGACCCCTGAAGTTGAACCCCATTTTTTCCCGTTTTTACCCCATTTTACCCCATTTTCACCCCGTTTTTTCTGCATTCCCCATGCCATACCCGGCCTGTGTGGTGCCTGCCAAAGTTGTACCCCAGTTTTTCCCATTTTTACCCCATTTTTCCCCATTTCTCCCCTCTTACCTGGCCTACACTCATCAGTGAGATGGCTCCCAAAGTTGTACCCCAGTTTTTCCCCATTTTTTCCCATTTTTACCCCAATTTTTGCCCTTTACCCGGCCTGCGCTCATTGGTGACGTGGCTCCCAAAATTGTACTCTTTTTTTCCCCATTTTTTTCCCTATTTTTTCCCATTTTTTCCCATTTTTACCCCAATTTTTGCCCTTTACCCAGCCTGCACTCATTGGTGAGGTGGCTCCCGAAGTTGAACCCCATTTTTTCCTGTTTTTACCCCATTTTCACCCCGTTTTTTCTGCATTCCCCGTGCCATACCCAGCCTGTACTCGTTGGTGAGATGGCTCCCAAAGTTGTGCCCCATTTTTTCCCATTTTTTGCTGTTTTTACCCGGTTTTTACCCCCTTACCTGGCCTGTACTCATCAGTGAGGTGCCTCCCAAAGCTCTACCCCATTTTTTTGGTGTTTTTACCCCATTTTCCCCATTTTTCCCTCTGTCTCACCTGGCCTATACTCGTCAGTGAGGTGACCCCTGAAGTTGAACCCCATTTTTCCCCATTTTTTTGTGTTTTTACCCCATTTTCCCCCATTTCCCCATCTCACCTGGCCGGTACTCGTCAGTGAGGTGCCTCCCGAAGTTGTACCCCATTTTTTTGTGGTTTTACCCCATTTTTCCCCATTTTCACCCCATTTTCACCCTGTACCTGGCCGGTACTCGTTGGTGAGGTGCCTCCCGAAGCTGTACCCCATTTTTCCCCATTTTCCCCCATTTTCACCCCATTTTCCCCCATCTCACCTGGCCGGTACTCGTCGGTGAGGTGCCTGCCGAAGCTGTACCCCATTTTTTTGTGTTTTTCCCCCATTTTTCCCCATTTTCACCCCATTTTCCCCCTGTACCTGGCCGGTACTCGTCAGTGAGGTGCCTCCCGAAGCTGTCCCCCATTTTTTTGGTGTTTTTAATCCCCTTTTTCCCCATTTTTCCCCATTTTCACCCCATTTTCCCCCTGTACCTGGCCTGTACTCGTCGGTGAGGTGCCTCCCCAAGCTGTGCCCCATTTTTCCCCATTTTTCCCCATTTTCACCCCATTTCCCCTGTCTCACCTGGCCGGTACTCGTTGGTGAGATGGCTGCTGAAGCTGTCCCCCATTTTTTTGGTGGTTTTTTCCCCATTTTCCCCCATTTTCACCCCATTTCCCCCGTCTCACCTGGCCAGTACTCGTCGGTGAGGTGCCTGCCGAAGCTGTACCCCATTTTTTTGTGGTTTTACCCCATTTTTCCCCATTTTCACCCCATTTTCACCCTGTACCTGGCCGGTACTCGTCGGTGAGGTGCCTCCCGAAGCTGTACCCCATTTTTTTGGTGGTTTTTTCCCCATTTTCCCCCATTTTCACCCCATTTCCCCCATCTCACCTGGCCGGTACTCGTCGGTGAGGTGCCTCCCGAAGCTGTACCCCATTTTTTTGTGTTTTTCCCCTATTTTCACCCCATTTCCCCCATCTCACCTGGCTGGTACTCGTTGGTGAGGTGCCTCCCGAAGCTGTACCCCATTTTTCCCCATTTTCCCCCATTTTCACCCCATTTTCCCCGTCTCACCTGGCCGGTACTCGTCGGTGAGGTGCCTCCCGAAGCTGTCCCCCATTTTTTTGGTGTTTTTAATCCCCTTTTTCCCCATTTTTCCCCATTTTCACCCCATTTCCCCCGTCTCACCTGGCCGGTACTCGTCGGTGAGGTGCCTCCCGAAGCTGTACCCCATTTTTTTGGTGGTTTTTTCCCCATTTTCCCCATTTTCACCCCATTTCCCCTGTCTCACCTGGCCGGTACTCGTCGCTGAGGTGCCTCCCGAAGCTGTACCCCATTTTTTTGTGTTTTTTCCCCATTTTCACCCCATTTCCCCCGTCTCACCTGGCCGGTACTCGTCGCTGAGGTGCCTCCCGAAGCTGTACCCCATTTTTCCCCATTTTCCCCCCATTTCCCCCGTCTCACCTGGCCGGTACTCGTCGGTGAGGTGGCTGCCGAAGTTGTAGACGAGGTCGAGGTGGCGCCGCTCCTGCAGGCGGTTCCCCACCTCCCTGAAGGCCTCCTGGGCCATGTTCTCCATCTGCCGCCGGCCCAGCCCCAGGCGGTGCCGCGCGCTGGCGCCGCGGATCTCGCGCAGGATGTCCGAGTAGTCGGGGAAGGCGTCGGGCCGGTTGATGAAGCGCTCGATGCTGCGGTTCACCTCGGGGTACCGCGTGCCCCGGAAGCGGATCCGCTGCTCCAGCACCCTGCCCGTGAGGCTGCTGCAGTCCTTGAGCTGGCAGAGGCGGCGGAAGATCCTCATCATCCTCCTCTTGAGGCGGTTCTCCTGCAGGTACGGCGAGTCGGCGCTGTCCAGCTCGGCCAGGTCCAGCTCGCGCTCCTGCAGCCGCCGGATCTCGCCCGCGTAGACGCGCAGCAGGTGCTCCAGGTGCCGGATCTGCCGCCGCGAGCCGCCCGCGCGACGGCCCCCGCCGGGCTCCGGCTGCTGGGACTGGGCGCCGGGATACTGGGATTGGGGGCTGGGATACTGGGATTGGGTGCTGGGGTGCTGGGATTGGGTGCTGGGGTGCTGGGATGGAGCGTTGGGATACTGGGATGGAGCACTGGGATACTGGGATGGAGCGTTGGGGTGCTGGGATGGAGCACTGGGGTGCTGGGATGGAGCGTTGGGGTGCTGGGATGGAGCGTTGGGATACTGGGATGGAGCGTTGGGGTGCTGGGATGGAGCACTGGGATACTGGGATGGAGCGTTGGGGTGCTGGGATGGAGCGTTGGGATACTGGGATGGAGCATTGGGGTGCTGGGATGGAGCACTGGGATTGCTGGGTGCGCCCTCGGGACGCTGGGATGGGGCACTGGGATTGCTGGGCGGACCCCCAGGATACTGGGAAGGACCCCCAGGATAGTGGGATGAAGCACTGGGACACGGGGAGGAGCTGCTGGGACGCTGGGATGAGTTGCTGGGATGCTGGGGCGAGGCGCTGGGATCGGCGGGTGAAGCGCTGGGATACTGGGAGGAGGTTTTGGGATACTGGGGTGAGGCGCTGGAGCACCAGGGGGAACCATTGGGATACTGGGAGGGAGCGCTGGGATCGCTGGAGGGAGCGCTGGGACGCCGGGAGGGATCCCCAGCGGGACACTGGGATGAACTGGGGGCGCACTGGGACGGCTCAGCTCCCTCGGGGTGCTGGGACGAGCCGGGCGGGCACGGGGATGAACTGGGCGGGTTCTGGAAGGTTCCATCAGGGTGCCGGGCCGCTCCCTGGGGACACTGGGCCGAGCGATGGGGGTTCTGGAAGGTTCCGTCGGGACACGGGCGGGCGCCGGGCAGGGCGCGCAGGGGCAGGCGGCGGCGCAGCGCCCGCGCCTTGAGCACGGTGCACAGCTCGTTGATGTACACGTAGACCTTGCGGCGCCGGCCCCGCACGCGCCGCAGCAGCCGCCCCAGAATGTTCCGGAACTCGGCCGAGCCCCGGAAGTCGGGGTGGGCGCGCAGGTGGCGCGAGCTCAGGAAGGGCAGCACCTCGGGGTGCTCCTGCGTCAGCGGCGCGCACACGGACAGGAACTGGGAGAGAGCAGAGAGGAGAGCACCTGAGCACACCTGGGCACAGCCGGGGTACACCTGGGCACACCTGGGCACACCCACAGTACACCTGGGGTACACCCAGGGTACACCTGAGCACACCCACAGTACACCTGGACACACCCGGGCACACCCGGGGTACACCTGAGTTACACCCGAGCACACCTGGGCACACCTGGGCACAGCCGGGGTACACCTGAGCACACCCACAGTACACCTGAACACACCCGAGCACACCCGGGGTACACCTGAGTTACACCCGAGCACACCTGGGCACACCTGGGCACAGCCGGGGTACACCTGAACACACCTGGGCACACCCGGGGTACACCTGAGCACACCTGGGCACAGCCGGGGTACACCTGGGGTACACCTGAGCACACCTGGGCACACCTGGGCACAGCCGGGGTACACCTGGGCACACCCACAGTACACCTGGACACACCCGGGCACACCCGGGGTACACCTGAGTTACACCCGAGCACACCTGGGCACACCTGGGCACACCTGAACACACCTGAGCACACCTGGGATACACCTGGGCACAGCCGGGGTACACCCAGGGTACACCTGAGCACACCTGGGCACAGCCGGGGTACACCTGAACACACCTGGGCACACCTGGGCACACCCGGGGTACACCCAGGGTACACCTGGGGTACACCTGAGCACACCTGGGCACAGCCGGGGTACACCTGGGCACACCCACAGTACACCTGGACACACCCGGGCACACCCAGGGTACACCTGAGTTACACCCGAGCACACCTGGGTTACACCTGGGCACACCTGGGTTACACCTGGGCACACCCAGCGTACACCTGGGCACACTTGTGTTACACCTGAGCACACCTGGATAGAACTGACATACACCTGAGCACAACTGGGTACACCTGAGCACAACTGGGCGCACCCGGGGTAACCTGAGCAAGGGTGGGTAGAACTGATGCACACCTGAGTTGCACTTGAATACACCTGAGCGCGCCTGGGTTACACCTGAACACACCTGGGTTACAACTGAGCACACCTGGATAGAACTGAGATACACCTGAGCACACCTGGGTATACCCGAGCACACCTGAGCACACTTGGACAGAACTCAGATACAGCTGAGCACACCTGGGTTACACCTGGGCACATCTGGGTACACCTGGGATACACCTGAGTTACACCTGGATAGAACTGAGATACACCTGAGTTACACCTGAGCACAGCTGGGTTACACCTGAGCACACCTGGATGCACCTGGGATACACCTGAGTTACACCTGGATAGAACTGAGATACACCTGGGTTACACCTGGATAGAACTGAGATACACCTGAGTTACACCTGGGCACACCTGAGCACAGCAGAGCACAAGTGGATACACCTGGGTACACCTGAATTACACCTGAACACAGCAGAGCACACCTGGGTTACACCTGGGTTACACCTGGATACACCTGGGTTACACCTGGGTTACACCTGGGCACGCCTTGGCATACATGGGTAGAACCGAGATACACCTGGGGTACACCTGGGGTACACCTGGGGTACAGCTGGATAGAACTGGGCACACCCGGATACACCTGAGCACACCGGGACACACCCAGGACACACCTGGGGTAACACTGGGCACACCTGAGAAAGCCTCGGACACCTGGGGACACCTGGGGACACTTTGAACACCCCCAGGATACACCTGGGCACACCTGGGATCACCTTGGACACACCCAGGGCACACCTGAACACACCTGGGATTGCTTTCCACACACCTGGGCCCACTTTGGACACACCCTGATGTACCTGGACACACCCAGGACACACCCGGGACACACCTGGCCATATCCAGGGCACACCTGAACACACCTGGGATTGCTTTCCACACACCCAGGGCACACCGGGGCACACCTGGGGCACACCTGGCCACACCCACACACATTTGAGACCACACCTGGGCTCACCTGGAACACACCTGAGACCACTTTGGCCACACCTCAGACCACACCTGCGCACACTTGGGCCCACCTGAGACCACAGCTGGGCACACCCAGACACACCTGGGCCAACCATGGGCACACCTGAGAGAGCACCTGGGCACACCTGGGCACACCCAGACACACCTGGACCCACTCTGGGCACACCTGAGCCAACCATGGGCACGCCTGAAACCTCACCCTGGACCACACCCATAAACCTGGGCACACCTGGGAGCACTTTGGCCACACCCAGACACACCTGAGACCACACCCAGACACACTTGGGGACACCTAGGTCACACCTGGGCACACCCAGACACACCTGAGACCACACCCAGACACACTTGGGGACACCTAGGTCACACTTGGGCACACTCAGACACACCTGAGACCACACCCAGACACACCTGGGAGCACTTTGGCCACACCCCCAATCACCAGGGACACACCTGGGACACACCTGGGGCACAGCCACACCCACCTGAGACCACACCCAGACACACCTGGGCACATCCGGGACCACTTTGGCCACCTCCCCCACACCTGGGCACACCTGGGCACATCCGGGACCACTTTGGCCACCCCCCCCCCCCCCCCCCCCCCCCACACCTGGGCCACACCTCAGACTACACCCACACACCTGGGTCACACCTGGGCCACACCCAGGACCACACCCACACACCTGGGCCACACCCAGGCACACCTGGAACACACCTGAGACCACTTGGGCCACACCTCAGACCACACCCAGACACACCTGGGCACACCTGGGACAAACCCGGACACACCTGAGGCCACACCCAGCCACACCTGGGCCACGCCCCCCCAGCCGTTGCCCCGCCCCCTTTGCTCACCTGCTGGAAGAGCCGCTCGTTCTCCTCCCAGAAGGCCCCGCCCCTCCCGCCCCCAGCCCCGTTCGGGGGGGGCGTGGCCATGCCGGGCGGTGGGGGAGGGGCGGGGCTGGGGGCGGGGCTTGGGGAAGGGGAGGGGCCTGGCGGGGAGGGGGCGGGGCCTCGCTCCTCCTCGTCGTCATCCAGGACGATGATTGGCTGAGGGGGCGCGGCCATGGCGGGGAGAGGGGCGTGGTCAGCGGGAGGGCCTGGGGGGAGGGGGGGGCGGGGTCAGTGCAGGGACCCCAAAAATCACCCAAAATTCCCCTCCCCCACCCCAAAATCGCCCCAAATTCCCCGCCCCCACCCCAAAATTCCCCTCCCCCACTCCTCAGAGTTCCCCTCCCCCCCTTCCCAAACTCTGCCCCTCCCCCACCCGCACCCCAAAATTCCCCTCCGGCCCCAACTTCCGCCTTCCCCTCCCCCACCCTGCTCCCCTCGCCTCCCCCGGATTCCGCCGCCCCTCCCCCTCCCCCCATCCCTCAGGGCCCCCCCAAAAATCTCAAAAATCCCCAAAATTGCCCCAAATTCCCCTCAGCCCAGTCGGCCTCCCCTCCCCCTCTCAGCCCCTCCCCGCGCCCCCCTCTCGCCCCTCCCCCCCCGGGCACCCCGCCCCTCCCCCTCTCCCTTCCCGCCGCTTCTCCCCGCTCCGGGACCCCCCGAATTTGCCCAAATTCCGCCGAATTCGCCCCAAACCCCCCCCCCGGTTCCCCCACTCCCCTCACGACTTTGGCCCCGCCCCCTCCCGCGCAGGCCCCGCCCTCGGCCCCGCCCCTCGGGCAGGCCCCGCCCCCCCCCGTGCTCACCGGGGCCGCGCGGCTCCGCCGGCGCCGCCGCCACCGAGCGGCCGCGGCCGCGCACTGCGCAGGACCGGAAGTGCCGCCCCGCGCCGGCCCGGCCGAGCGGGCGCCGCCATGACACCGTACAAAGAAAGGGGCGTGGTCACCCCCGCCTGCCAATCGCGGCTCGCCGCCTCATCCGGGAATCCGCGCCGCCGAGCCGGGCGCCGCCATCTTAACGTGAGGCGCGGCCCGAGACCCCGCCCCTTTAACCCCGTTGTTGCCGCGCGGGTTCCCGGGCTGTTCGCGGGGCTCTCGGTGTCGCTGCCGGGGCAGGGAAGCGGCCGCTGCTGCCGCGCCATGGCTGGGACCGCCGGGGAGGCGGAGCCGCGCAGGCGCAGGGGTGGAGCACAAGATGGCGGCGGTACGGTGGCCGCGAGGAGCCCCGCCCCGTAAAGCGAAGGCGCGGCAAGATGGCGGCCGGCAGGTGCCGTACGGGCTCAGCCAATCAGAGCGCGGCGTTCCGCCAGCAAGGCGGCGCCATTACTGTTAAACACGTGACAGCGGCAGCCAATCAGCTCCGTGGAAATTTGAATCTTTATTGGTTGAGGCGTTAAAAAGGCGGAAAAGAGCGGTTGCGTCACTTCCGGTTGGCCTGGGCGGTGCCGATCATGCACTCGTTCACCTGGGGGCAAGGGGCGGGGTTGGAGCCAGGGACACAAAAACCCCAAAATCACCCCAAAAATCAACCCCAAAATCTGCCCAAAACCTCCCAAAGTACCCCCAAATCATCCCAAAATCACACCCGGGAACCCCAAAATCACCCCCAAACTCCAAAATCAATCCAAAAACTCCAAAATCAGCCCAAACCACCCCAAAACCCCCAAAATCTGCCCCAAACCCACACCCCGGACACTCGAAAACTACCCCAAAACTCCCAAAATCAGTCCAAAAACCGCCCAGGGAACCCCAAAACCACCCCTAAAACCCCAAAATCTGCTCAAAAACCCCGGAACCCCAAAAATCAACCCAAACACCCCAAAATCTGCTCCAAAACCGCCTGAGAACCCTAAAACCACCCCAAAACCCCCAAAAACTGCCCAAAACCAGCTCAGGGAACCCCAAAATCACCCCCAAAACCCCCAAATGACCCCAAAAACCACCACCGGGAACCCTCAAAACCCCCAAATGACCCCAAAATCCGAAAACCACCCCCCCCCATCAGCCCAAACTCACTCGGGAACTCCAAAACCACCCCTGGGAACCCCAAAATTGCCCCAAAACCTTTGCAGAACCCCAAATCCTCCAGAATTCCCCAAAGTTCCCCCCAAAACTCCGCCTTGGAACCCCCAAAAATCCCCTTGGGCCCCCCAAAACCAACCCAGAGTCCCCCAAAACCCCTTTGGAAGCCCCAAAATTCCCCTCCTAGAACCCCCAAATCTCCCCAGGGACCCCCAAAATCCCCCATGGGCCTCCCCAAATCCCCCCTGGACCCCCCCAAAATCCCCTTGGGTCCCCCCAAAAACCCCAAAATCCCCAAGGAGTCTCCAAAATGCCCCCAAAACCCCCCAAAAATCCCCCCGGGACCCCCAAATTTCACCCCAGGATCGCTCAACCCTCCCAGGACCCCCCAAAAATCCCTACAGGACCCCCAAAATTCCCCCCTGGTCCCCACCAAACCAACCCGGGACCCCCAAAAACCAACCCAGAACCCCCAAAATCCCCTTGGGCCTCCCCAGATCCCCCCTGGACCCCCCAAATCTCCCCTAAGATCCCCAAAAATCGCCAAGCACCCCCCAAATGCCCCCCAGAAGCCCCCAAAAATCCCTTGGGACACCTCAGATTGACCCCAGGACCCCCCAATCCCCCCCAGGACCCCTAAACTCCCCCAGAACCCCCCAAAAATCCCTTGGGACCCCCCAAAAATCCCCCCCAGGGACCCCTAAACCCTCCTGGGACCCCCAAAATTCCCCAAATTTCCCCTGGGCTCCCCCAAACCCTTCCAGGACCCCCCAAAATCCCCTTGGGGCTCCCCCAAAATCCCCCCAGAACCCCCCAAAAATCCCTCGGGACCCCCCAAATTGATCCCAGGACCCCCAAATTCCCCTTGGGACCCCCCAAAATCCCTCAGGACCCCCCCAAAATCCCCTTGGGACCCCCAAAATCCCCTTGGGACCCCCCAAATTCCCCCCAGGACCCCCAAAATCCCCTTGGGACCCCCCAAAATCGCCTTGGGGCTCCCCCAAATTCCCCCAGGACCCCCAAATTCCCCTTGGGACCCCCCAAACCCCCCAGGACCCCCCAAATTCCCCCTTTTTCCCCCACCTTGCTGGCGAAGCGCAGCGAGTTCAGCGACTCCGCAAAGTTCTCCTCCAGGGGGGAGATGGTCACAATCATCAGCCTGGAAATGGGGGAAAATGGGGTCAAACACCCCAAAAATAACCCCAAAAGAACCCCAAAAGAACCCCAAAAAAAACTAAAAAAAAAGGACAAAAAATCCCAAAAATATCCCCCCAAAAATGACCCCAAATTCTCCTCCAGGGGGGAGATGGACACAATCATCAGCCTGGAAATGGGGGGAAAATGGGGTTAAACACCCCAAAAATAACCCCAAAAGAACCCCAAAAGAACCTCAAAAAATCCCCCCAAAAAAACCGACAAAAATCCCCAAAACTCCCCCCAAAAATGACCCCAAATTCTCCTTCAGGGGGAGATGGTCACAATCATCAGCCTGGAAATGGGGGGAAAATGGGGTTAAACACCCCAAAAATAACCCCAAAAGAACCCCAAAAATACCCCAAAAAATGCCCCCAAAATAACCTAAAAACAAACAAAAAAAATCCCAAAAAAATCCCCCCAAAAATGACCCCAAATTCTCCTCCAGGGGGGAGATGGTCACAATCATCAGCCCAAAAATAGGGGGAAAATGGGGTTAAACACCCCAAAAATAACCCCCAAAATAACCCCAAAAATACCCCAAAATAACCCCAAAAATAACCTAAAAACCCAAAAAAAAAAAATCCCAAAAAATTCCCCTGAGAAATCCCCCCAAATTCTCCTCCAGGGGGGAGATGGTCACAATCATCGGCCCGAAAATAGGGGGAAAATGGGGTCAAACACCCCAAAAATAACCCCAAAAGAACCCCAAAATAACCCCAAAAAAAAACTAAAAAAAAAGGACAAAAAATCCCAAAAAAATCCCCCCAAAAATGACCCCAAATTCTCCTCCAGGGGGGAGATGGACACAATCATCAGCCTGGAAATGGGGGGAAAATGGGGTTAAACACCCCAAAAATAACCCCAAAATAACCCCAAAATAACCCCAAAACAGCCCAAAAACAGCACCATAAAAACCTAAAAAAAACGACAAAAAAATCCCAAAAAATTCCCTGAAAAATGACCCCAAAAGAACCCCAAAAGAGCCCCAAAAAACCCCAAAAACCCTGAGAAAAAGAAACCCCAAAATCGCCCCAAAAAAACCTGAAAAAAACCCCAAAAACCCCGAGAAAAAGAAACCCAAAATGCCCCGAAAAAACCCCAAAAAAACCCAAAAACCCTGAGAAACAGAAACCCCAAAATCCCCCAAAAACCCCGAAAACCTTGAGAAAAAGAAATCCTAAATCCCCCCCCAAAAAAACCAAAAAAACCCTCAGAAAAAGAAACCCCAAAAATCCCAAAAAATCCCCCAAAAAACCTGAAAAAAACCCCAAAAACCCCGAGAAAAAGAAACCCAAAATCGCCCCAAAAAACCCAAAAAACCCCCAAAAACCTGAGAAAAAGAAACCCAAAATCCCCCAAAAACCCAAAAAACCATGAGAAAAAGAAACCCCAAAAATCCCAAAAAATCCCCCTAAAAACCTGAAAAAAACCCCAAAACCCCGAGAAAAAGAAATCCCAAAATCCCCCAAAAAACCCAAAAACCTGAGAAAAAGAAACCCCAAATCCCCCCCAAAAAACCCTGAGAAAAAGAAACCCCAAAAATCCCAAAAAATCCCCCAAAAAACCTGAAAAAAACCCCAAAAACCCCAAGAAAAAGAAACCCAAAATCCCCCAAAAAACCCCAAAAAACACCCCAAAAACCCCGAGATAAAGAAACCCCAAATCCCCCCCAAAAAAACCCCAAAAACCCCAAGAAAAAGAAACCCCAAATCACCCCAAAAAACCCTGAAAAAACCCCAAAAACCCCGAGAAAAAGAAACCCCAAATCCCCCAAAAAACCCAAAAAACCCCAAAAACTCTAAGAAAAAGAAACCCCAAAATCCCCCAAAAACCCTGAGAAACAGAAACCCCAAATCCCCCCAAAAACCCCGAAAACCTTGAGAAAAAGAAACCCCAAATCCCCCCCAAAAAACCCCAAAAAACCCTGAGAAAAAGAAACCCCAAAAATCCCAAAAAATCCCCCAAAAAACCTGAAACAAACCCCAAAAACCCCGAGAAAAAGAAACCCCAAATCACCCCAAAAAACCCTGAAAAAACCCCAAAAACCCTGAGAAAAAGAAACCCCAAAATCCCCCAAAAAACCCAAAAACCCCGAGAAAAAGAAATCCCAAATCTCCCCCAAAAAACCCCAAAAAAACCCTGAGAAAAAGAAACCCCAAAAATCCAAAAAAAATCCCCCCAAAAACCCCGAAAAAACCCCAAAAAACCTGAGAAAAAGAAACCCCAAATCCCCCCCAAAAACCCCAAAAAAACCCCGAGAAAAAGAAACCCAAAATCGCCCCAAAACTTTATGGATTTTATGGGGTTTTTATGGGATTTTTATGGGATTTGGGGACTTTGGATGGATTTGGGGTGGATTTGGAATGGGATTTATGGGGTTTTATGGGGTTTTATGGGGTTTTGGTAATTTGGATGGATTTTTATGGGGTTTTTATGGGATTTGGGGAGTTTGGATGGATTTGGGATGGATTTATGGGGTTTCTATGGGGTTTTGGGGGAAATTTTGTGAATTTGGATGATTTAGGATGGATTTTATGGGATTTTATGGGATTTATGGGATTTTTATGGGATTTTGATAATTTGGATGGATTTAGGATGGATGTTATGGGGTTTTTATGGGATTTGGGGAATTTGGATGGATTTGGGGTGGATTTTATGGGGTTTTATGGGATTCATAGGGTTTTATGGGGTTTTGGGAATTTGGATGGATTTTTATGGGGTTTTTATGGGATTTTGGGAATTTGGATGGATTTAGGATGGATTTAATAGGATTTTTATGGGTTTTATGGGATTTAAGGGGGTTTTTGTGGGATTTTGGGAATTTGGATGGATTTGGGACGGATTTATGGGGGTTTTATGGGGGTTTTATGGGGTTTTGGTAATTTGGATGGATTTTTATGGGGTTTTTATGGGATTTATGGGGTTTTATGGGATTTGGGGAATTTGGATGGATTTAGGATGGATTTTTTGGGGTTTTTATGGGATTTATGGGGTTTTTATGGGATTTGGGGAATTTGGATGGATTTGGGGTGGATTTAATAGGATTTTTATGGGTTTTATGGGATTTAAAGGGGTTTTTGTGGGATTTTGGGAATTTGGATGGATTTGGGGTGGATTTTATGGGGTTTTATGGGATTCATAGGTTTTTATGGGGTTTTGGGAATTTGGATGGATTTGGGGTGGATTTTATGGGGTTTTATGGGATTCATAGGGTTTTATGGGGTTTTGGGAATTTGGATGGATTTTTATGGGGTTTTTATGGGATTTGGGGAATTTGGATGGATTTGGGGTGGATTTAATAGGATTTTTATGGGTTTTATGGGATTTAAGGGGGTTTTTGTGGGATTTTGGGAATTTGGATGGATTTGGGACGGATTTATGGGGCTTTTATGGGGGTTTTATGGGGTTTTGGTAATTTGGATGGATTTTTATGGGGTTTTTATGGGATTTATGGGGTTTTATGGGATTTGGGGAATTTGGATGGACTTGGGATGGATTTTATGGGGTTTTATGGGATTTATGGGGTTTTATGGGATTTTGAGAATTTGGATGGATTTAGGATGGATTTAGAATGGATTTTATGGGGTTTTTATGGGATTTTGAGAATTTGGATGGATTTGGGATGGATTTTATGGGTTTTATGGGATTTATGGGGTTTTGAGAATTTGGATGGATTTAGGATGGATTTTTTGGGGTTTTTATGGGTTTTTTGGGGGGTTTTATGGGGTTTTTATGGGATTTTGGGAATTTGGATGATTTAGGATGGATTTATGGGGTTTTTATGGGGTTTCTATGGGGTTTTGATAATTTGGATGGATTTAGGATGGATGTTATGGGGATGTTATGGGGATTTTATGGGATTTATGGGGTTTTTATGGGCTTTTGGGAACTTGGATGGATTTGGGTTGGATTTAGGATGGATTTTATGGGGTTTTTATGGGGTTTATGGGATTTTTATGGAGTCTTGGGAATTTGGATGGATTTGTGGTAGATTTATGGGGTTTTTTTGGGGTTTTTGGGGGGTTTTTATGGGTTTTTTTGGGGGTTTTTGGGGGGTTTTTATGGGGTTTTTTTGGGGTTTTTGGGGGGTTTTTATGGGGGTTTTGGGGTGGTTTTTTGGGGGTTTTGGGGTGTTTTTGGGGTGTTTTTATGGGATTTTTTGGGGTTTCCCTCACTCACACTTTGGCGTGTCCCCCCAGGCAGTTCTGCAGCAGGAATGTCAGTTTGGGATGGGGTTTTTGGGGTGTTTTTATGGGGTTTTTGGGGTGTTTTTGGGGTGTTTTTGGGGTGTTTTTGGGGTTTTCCCTCACTCACACTTTGGCATGTCCTCCCAGGCAGTTCTGCAGCAGAAATGTCAGTTTGGGATGGGGTTTTGGGGTGTTTTTATGGGGTTTTTGGGGTGTTTTTATGGGATTTTTGGGGTTTTTGGGGTGTTTTTATGGGGTTTTTTTGGGGTTTTCCCTCACTCACACTTTGGCATGCCCTCCCAGGCAGTTCTGCAGCAGCAATGTCAGTTTGGGATGGGGTTTTGGGGTGTTTTTATGGGGTTTTTGGGGTTTTTGGGGTGTTTTTATGGGGTTTTTTGGGGTTTTATGGGGTGTTTTATGGGGTGTTTTTGGGGTTTCCCTCACTCACACTTTGGCGTGTCCCCCCAGGCAGTTCTGCAGCAGAAATGTCAGTTTGGGATGGGGTTTTTGGGGTGTTTTTGGGGTGTTTTATGGGGTGTTTTTGGGGTGTTTTTTTGGGGTGTTTTTGGGGTTTTTTTGGGGTGTTTTTATGGGGTTTTTTTGGGGGTTTCCCTCACTCACACTTTGGCGTGTCCTCCCAGGCAGTTCTGCAGCAGGAATGTCAGTTTGCTGTTCCGGTACGGGACGTGCGACTCCTGGGGGATTTGGGGAATTTCAGGAATTTTGGGGAGATCCCAAACCCCAAATCCCCCCCCAAACCCCAAACCCTGGGCTCCCCAATCCCACTTTTCCCTCTCCCATCCCATTTTCCCCACCCCAATCCCACATTTTCCTGATTTATCCCATTTTCCCCTCTCCAATCTCCTTTTACCCATCCCAGTCCCCATTTTCCCCTTTTTTGTCCCATTTCCCACCCCAATTCCCATTTTCCATCCTTTTTTGTCCCATTTTCCCACCCCAATTCCCATTTTCCCACCTCCAATCCCATCTTCCCCACTCCAATTCCCATTTTTCCCGTTTTTTATCCCATTTTCCCACCCCAATCCCCATTTTTCCCATTTTTTCTCCCATTTTACCCATCCCAGTCCCCATTTTCCCCCTTTTTAACCCTTTTTTCCGCAATTCCCATTTTCAATCCCACTTTCCCACCTTGATTCCCATTTTTTATCCCATTTTCCCACCCCAATTCCCATTTTCCCATTTTTATCCCATTTTCCCATCCCATCCCATTTCCCCCATCCCAATTCCATTTTTCCATCCCAATTCCCACTTCCCTGTTCCCAGTCCCCCCAAAATCCCATCAAAATCCCCAAAACCCCACAATGACCCCATAAATATTTTTGGAAATCCCAAATTTGGAGTTTTTCACCCCAAACCTTGCAGAGGCTGGAGCTGATGGATTCTCCCATTTCCCCTTTCCCAAACCCCACAAATCCCATAAAAATCCCATAAATGATCCCATAAATCCCATAAAAATCCCCTAAACCCCACAATGACCCCATAAGCCCCACAATAACCCCATAAATAATTTTGGAAACCCCAAATTTGGAGTTTTTCACCCCAAACCTTGCAGAGGGCTCAGAGGCTGGAGCTGATGGATTCTCCCAGTTCCCCTTTCCCAAACCCCACAAATCCCATAAAAATCCCATAAATCCCATAAATAATCCCATAAATCCCATAAAGAATCCTCTAAACCCCACAATGACCCCATAAAGAATTCTGGAAACCGCAAATTTCTCTTTTTTCACCCCAAACCTTGCAGAGGCTGGAGCTGATGCATTCCCCATTTCCCCTTTCCCAAACCCCATAAAAATCCCATCAATAATCCCCTAAATCCCATAAAGAATCCCCTAAACCCCACAATGACCCCATAAATAATTCTGGAATCCCCACATTTGGAGTTTCTCACCCCAAACCTTGCAGACGCTGGAGCTGATGGATTCCCCAGTTCCCCTTTCCCAAACCCCACAAATCCCATAAAAATCCCATAAATAATCCCATAAATCCCATCAATAACCCCATAAACCCCACAATGACCCCATCAATGATGCCAAATGACCCAAAATTCCCATTTTTAGCCCCAAACCTTGGTGCAGAGGGCGCTGATGCCCAGCCCAGGGTGCTCAGGCTGGAGCTGATGGATTCCTCAGTTCCCAGTTCACTGTTCCCATTCCCATTCCCATTCCCATTCCCTGTTCCCATTCCCATTCCCATTCCCATTCCCATTCCCTGTTCCCATTCCCTGTTCCCATTCCCATTCCCCATTCCCCATTCCCATTCCCATTCCCATTCCCATTCCCTGTTCCCATTCCCATTCCCTGTTCCCATTCCCATTCCCATTCCCATTCCCTGTTCCCATTCCCATTCCCATTCCCCATTCCCATTCCCCATTCCCCGTTCCCCATTCCCCATTCCCATTCCCTGTTCCCATTCCCATTCCCATTCCCATTCCCCATTCCCATTCCCCATTCCCATTCCCATTCCCATTCCCATTCCCCATTCCCATTCCCATTCCCATTCCCATTCCCATTCCCCATTCCCATTCCCATTCCCATTCCCATTCCCATTCCCATTCCCCATTCCCATTCCCCATTCCCATTCCCATTCCCCATTCCCATTCCCCATTCCCCATTCCCATTCCCATTCCCTGTTCCCAAACCCCACAAACACCCCATAAACCCCACAATGACCCCATCAATGACCCAAAATTCCCATTTTTTGCCCCAAACCTTGTTGCAGAGGGCGCTGATGCCCAGCCCAGGGTGCTCAGGCTGGAGTTGATGGATTCCCCATTTCCCAGTTCACTGTTCCCATTCCCCGTTCCCATTCCCCATTCCCCATTCCCTGTTCCCAAACCCCACAAACACCCCACAATAACCCCACAATGACCCCATAAGTGACCCAAAATCGGGGTTTTTTGCCCCAAACCTTGTTGCAGAGGGCGCTGATGACCAGCCCCAGGGCGCTCAGGCTGGAGTTGATGCTCTGGGTCTCCCTGAGCCGGTTCCCAACCGACCCCGACTTCTCCAAACGCTCGGAACCGGCCAGGTCCACCAGGGTGAGAGAGGCTGGGAATGAACGGGAAATAATGGGGAAAAATGGGGGAAATAATGGGGGGAAATAATGGGGAAATAATGGGGGGAAAATGGAGAAATAATGGGGTAATAATGGGGGGAATGATGGGGGATAATGGGGGGATAATGGGAGGAAAAAAATGGGGAATGATGGGGGAAAATGGGAAAATAATGGGGGGGAAATAATGGGGGAAATAATGGGGGAAAATGGGAAAATAATGGGGGGATAATGGGGGGAAAATAATGGGGGAATGATGGGGGGGAAATAATGGGGAATAATGGGGGATAATGGGGGAATAATGGGGGGAAATAATGGGGAATAATGGGGGAATAATGGGGAATAATGGGGGAATAATGGGGGGGAAATAATGGGGAATAATGGGGGAATAATGGGGGAATAATGGGGGGGGAAATAATGGGGAATAATGGGGGAATAATGGGGGAAAAATGGGGGAAAATAATGGGGAATAATGGGGGAATAATGGGGGGAAATTGGGGAAACAATGGGGGGAAAATGGGGAAATAATGGGGGAATAATGGGGGAAAATGGGGAATTAATGGGGAAAAATGGGGGAATAATGGGGGAATAATGGGGAAAAATGCGGGAATAATGGGGGAAATAATGGGGAAATAATGGGGGAATGATGGGGGAATAATGGGGAAATGATGGGGAAAAATGGGGGAAATAATGGGGGAATAATGGGGGAAAATTGGGGAAATAATGGGGAAAATGGGGAATTATAACAGGAAATAATTGGAAAAATGGGAATTATAACAGGAAAAATGGGGGAATAAAGGGAAAAAAGGGGGGAAATATAATGGGGAATAATGGGGGGAAATAGGAAAAAATGGAGGGGAATGATGGGGTGATAATGGGGGAAAATTGGGGGTAAAAGCTGGAAAACTGGGGGGAAAGCGGGGAAATTCAGGAATTCCGTGGGGATTTTGGGAATTTTGGGGATTTCCGGGGCTCTCACAGGCGCAGCGCAGGTCCCGGGCTGGGAAAAGTGGGGTAAAAGCTGGAAAATTGGGGGGAAAGCGGGGAAATTCAGGAGTTCCGTGGGGATTTTGGGGATTTTGGGGATTTCCGGGGCTCTCACAGGCGCAGCGCAGGTCCCGGGCTGCGTGGTGGCCCTGGATGCGCAGCTGGAACACGGAGTGGGAGCGGGACGAGCGCTCATTGAGCCCCGTGCGGGCAACGGAGCGCTGGGAACCGGCACGGAGCAGCAGCTCCAGAACCTGGGGAATAATGGGGGAATAATGGGGGATTAATGGGGGAATAATGGGGGAATGATGGGGAATAATGGGGGGAATAATGGGGGAATGATGGGGGAATAATGGGGGATTAATGGGGGAATAATGGGGGAAATAATGGGGGAATGATGGGGAATAATGGGGGAAATAATGGGGGAATGATGGGGGAATAATGGGGGATTAATGGGGGAATAATGGGGGAATGATGGGGGAAATTATGGGGAATTAATGGGGGAATAATGGGGGAATGATGGGGAATAATGGGGAATAATGGGGGAAATAATGGGGGAATGATGGGGAATAATGGGGGAAATAATGGGGGAATAATGGGGGAAATAATGGGGAAAATAATGGGGGAATAATGGGGGAATTTGGGGGAAATAATGGGGGAAAGATGGGGGAAATAATGGGGGAAATGATGGGGGAATGATGGGGAAAAATGGGGGAAATGATGGGGGAAATAATGGGGGAATAATGGGGGAAAGATGGGGGAATGATGGGGGAATAATGGGGAAAATAATGGGGAAATAATGGGGGAATAATGGGGGAATAATAGGGAAATTATGGTGGAAAACCAGGGGAAACACATGGGGGGGAAAGGGAAAAAAAGGGGGAAAACGTGGGGGGAAAATAAGGGGAAAATATGGGGAGAAATAATGGGGGGAAATCACGGGGGGAAATGGGGAAAAAAAGGTAAAAAATGAGGAAAAATGAGGAAAAACAGGGAGAAATGGAGAGAAAATGGGGAAAAACATGGGGGGAAAATGGGGGGAAAACATGGGGGGAAAATAGAGGGGAAAAGGGGGGAAAAATAGAGAAAAAAGGGGGGAAAACCAGGGGGAAATGGGGGGAAACAGGAGAAAAATGGGGAAAAAAGGGGGAAAATGGGGAAAAACAGGGAACAAACAGGGAATAAATGGGGAAAACAGGGAACAAATGGGGAACAAATGGGGAAAAACAGGGAATAAACAGGGGGGACATGGGGAAAATGGGAATGGGTGACACAGGGTGGGGAAATGGGGAAATGTGGGAGGGAATCGGGGGAAAATGGGAAAAATCAGGTGGAAAACAGGAAAATTGGGGGGAAAAGGGAAAAATCGGGGGGAAATGGGAAAATCAGGGGGAAAAGGGAAAAAATCGGGGGGGAATAGAGAGAAATGAATCAAAACAGAGAGAAATGAAGGAAAAACTGATTAAAAACTGAAATTATCGCCTTGAAATTACAAATTCAGCACTGAAAGGGTCCCAGAAATGCAAAAGTTCTGGGAAAATGAACCCAAAACTGGCCTTGAATTCCCAAATTTCCACCTAAAATCCCAAATCCCGGGATCCTGATCTCCCCTCGCTCTCCATGGGCACCCAGGTGAGGTTGGGCACCTGCAGCTCCACATTCCCCACCCAGAATGCCCCAATTTCCTCCTAAACCCCCCAAATTTTCACCTCAAACCCCCAAATATCCCCACAAAAAAACCCCCAGTTTTCCCCTAAAACCCCCCAAATTTCCCCCTAAAACCCCCAAATTTTCCCCTAAAACCCCCAAATTTTCCCCTAAAATCTCCAAATTTCCCCCTAAAACCCACAAATTCACCCCTAAAACCCCCAAATTTCCCCCTAAAACCCCCAAATTTCCCCAAATCCCAGCTCCCCACCTGCTCCTCGCTCTCCACGGGCACCCAGGTGAGGTTGGGCACCTGCAGCTCCACATTCCCCACTCACAATGCCCCAATTTCCCCCTAAAACCCCCAAACTTTCACCTAAAACCCCCAAATTTTCACCTAAAACCCCCAAATTTCCCCCTAAAACCCTCAAAAAATTCACCCCTAAAACCCCCAAACTCTCACCTAAAATCCCCAAATTTCCCCCTCAAACAATCAAATTTCCCTCTAAAACCCCCAAATTTCCCCCTAAAATCCCCAAATGTCCCCCAAATCCCGGTTCCCCACCTGCTCCTCGCTCTCCACAGGTACCCAGGTGAGGTTGGGCACCTGCAGCTCCACATTCCCCACTCTGAATCCCCAAATTTCCCCCTAAAACCCCCAAATTTTCTCCTAAACCTCCCAACTTTCCCCCTAAAATCCCCAAATTTCCACCCAAAACCCCCAAATTTCCCCCTAATCCCAGCTCCCCACCTGCTCCTCGCTCTCCACGGGCACCCAGGTGAGGTTGGGCACGTGCAGCTCCACATTCCTCACTCACAATGCCCCAATCTCCCCCTAAAACCCCCAAATTTCCCCCAAATCCTGGTTCCCCACCTGCTCCTCGCTCTCCACGGGTACCCAGGTGAGGTTGGGCACCTGCAGCTCCACATTCCCCACTCTGAATCCCCAGAATTCCCGGTTCCCCACCTGCTCCTCGCTCTCCACGGGCACCCAGGTGAGGTTGGGCACCTGCAGCTCCACATTCCCCACTCACAATGCCCCAATCTCCCCCTAAAACCCCCAAATTTCCCCCAAATCCTGGTTCCCCACCTGCTCCTCGCTCTCCACGGGCACCCAGGTGAGGTTGGGCACGTGCACCTCCACATTCCCCATTTAGAACCCCAGAATTCCCAGTCCCCACCTGCTCCTCGCTCTCCACGGGCACCCAGGTGAGGTTGGGCACCTGCAGCTCCACATTCCCCACTCACAATGCCCCAAATTTCCCCCTAAAACCCCCAAATTTCCCCCAAATCCTGGTTCCCCACAGTGCCCAATCCCCACCTGCTCCTCGCTCTCCACGGGCACCCAGGTAAGGTTGGGCACGTGCAGCTCCACATTCCCCACTCACAATGCCCCAATCTCCCCCTAAAACCCCCAAATTTCCCCCAAATCCCGGTTCCCCACCTGCTCCTCGCTCTCCACAGGTACCCAGGTAAGGTTGGGCACGTGCAGCTCCACATTCCCCACTCTGAATGCCCCAATTTCCCCAGAATTCCCGGTTCCCCACCTGCTCCTCGCTCTCCACAGGTACCCAGGTGAGGTTGGGCACGTGCACCTCCACATTCCCCATTTAGAATCCCCAAATCTCCCCAGAATTCCCGGTTCCCCACCTGCTCCTCGCTCTCCACGGGCACCCAGGTGAGGTTGGGCACGTGCAGCTCGTCGCTGTCGGGTGCCAGCCTGCGGATCTCCAGCTCGGAGCCGCGCTCGCCCTTGGCCAGCAGCAGGTCCCGCAGGCCCTCGTTGTAGATCTCCAGGAAGCTGGCGGAGAAGCCGTACTGAGGGCAGGGCCGTGCCCGCCGTGCCCGCCCCGCGCCCGCCCCGCGCCCGCCCCGGGCCCCGGGCTGGGGGTACCTGCCAGCCCTTGCCCGCCAGGTCCTGGGCGCCGCGGAACAGGTGGCGCACGGCCCGCGGGATCATCCCCCGCGACTCGGGGGCGCCCGGCGGAGCCGGACCCTCCATGGTGAAGGTCTTGCCGCTGCCCGTCTGCCCGTAGGCGAAGATGCACACGGGGTACCCGTCCAGGGCCGACTGGGAAAGAAAATTCCAGAATTCAGGGGGGTTGGGAATGGCAATTGCAGAATTGGGAATGGGCACAGGGAACATTGACACGTCCAGGGCTGAATGGGAAAGAAAATTCCGGAATTCAGGGGGTTTGGGAATGGGAATTGCAGAATTGGGAATGGGCACAGGGAACATTGACATGTCCAGGGCTGAATGGGAAAGAAAATTCCAGAATTCAGAGGGATTGGGAATGGGAATTGCAGAATTGGGAATGGGCACAGGGAACATTGACCCGTCCAGGGCCGACTGGAATGAGGATTTAGGGGATTTAGGAACACTCAGAGGGCTTTGGGAATGGTCAAAGGGAACATTGACACGTCCAGGGCTGACTGGGAAAGAAAATTCCGGAATTCAGGGGGTTTGGGAATGGCAATTGCAGAATTGGGAATGGGCACAGGGAACATTGACACGTCCAGGGCCGACTGGGAAAGAAAATTCCGGAATTCAGAGGGGTTGGGAATGGCAATTGCAGAATTGGGAATCGTCAAAGGGAACATTGACACGTCCAGGGCTGAATGGGAAAGAAAATTCCGGAATTCAGAGGGGTTGGGGAATGGGAATTGCAGAATTGGGAATGGGCACAGGGAACATTGACACGTCCAGGGCCAGCTGGGAACAGGATTTTGGGAATTCAGGGGCTTTGGGATGGTCAGGGGGGTTTGGGAGCGCTCCAAGGGCTTTGGGAAGGCTCAGAGGGGTTTGGGAATTCGGGATTCAGGGGTTTGGGAGCGCTCAGGCCATTCATTGCCAGGGATCATCCCCCAGAATTCGGGGGTGCCAGGGGCACAGGACCCTCCATGGTGAAGGTCTTGCCGCTGCCCGTCTGCCCGTAGGCGAAGATGCACACGGGGTACCCGTCCAGGGCCGACTGGGAAAGAAAATTCCGGAATTCAGGGGGGTTGGGAATGGGAATTGCAGAATTGGGAATGGGCACAGGGAACATTGACACGTCCAGGGCCAGCTGGGAAAGAAAATTCCAGAATTCAGGGGGTTTGGGAATGGGAATTGCAGAATTGGGAATGGGCACAGGGAACATTGACACGTCCAGGGCTGAATGGGAAAGAAAATTCCGGAATTCAGAGGGGTTGGGAATGGGAATTGCAGAATTGGGAATGGGCACAGGGAACATTGACCCGTCCAGGGCCAGCTGGAATGGGGATTTAGGGGATTTAGGAACACTCAGAGGGCTTTGGGAATGGTCAAAGGGAACATTGACACATCCAGGACCAGCTGGGAAAGAAAATTCCAGAATTCAGAGGGGTTGGGAATGGGAATTGCAGAATTGGGAATGGGCACAGAGAACATTGACACATCCAGGGCTGACTGGAATGGGGATTTAGGGGATTTAGGAACACTCAGAGGGCTTTGGGATGGGCACAGGGAACATTGACACATCCAGGACCAGCTGGGAAAGAAAATTCCAGAATTCAGAGGGGTTGGGAATGGGAATTGCAGAATTGGGAATGGGCACAGGGAACATTGACACGTCCAGGGCCGACTGGGAAAGAAAATTCCGGAATTCAGGGGGGTTTGGGATGGCCAGGGGGGGTTTGGGAATGGGCACAGAGAACATTGACCTGTCCAGGGCTGACTGGGAAAGAAAATTCTGGAATTCAGGGGGGTTTGGGAATGGTTCAGAGGGATTTGGGAACGGTCAGGGAGGTTTGGGATGGGCACAGGGAACATTGACCCGTCCAGGGCCAGCTGGAATGGGGATTTAGGGGATTTAGGAACACTCAGAGGGGTTTGGGAATGGGCACAGGGAACATTGACACGTCCAGGGCTGAATGGGAAAGAAAATTCCAGAATTCAGAGGGGTTGGGGAATGGGAATTGCAGAATTGGGAATGGGCACAGGGAACATTGACCCGTCCAGGGCTGACTGGAATGGGGATTTAGGGGATTTAGGAACACTCAGAGGGCTTTGGGAATGGTCAAAGGGAACATTGACACGTCCAGGACCAGCTGGGAAAGAAAATTCCGGAATTCAGGGGGTTTGGGAATGGCAATTGCAGAATTGGGAATGGGCACAGAGAACATTGACACGTCCAGGGCCGACTGGGAAAGAAAATTCCGGAATTCAGGGGGATTTGGGAATGGTTCAGAGGGATTTGGGAACGGTCAGGGAGGTTTGGGATGGGCACAGGGAACATTGACCCATCCAGGGCCGACTGGAATGGGGATTTAGGGGATTTAGGAACACTCAGAGGGGTTTGGGAATGGGCACAGGGAACATTGACATGTCCAGGACCAGCTGGGAAAGAAAATTCCAGAATTCAGAGGGGTTGGGAATGGGAATTGCAGAATTGGGAATGGGCACAGGGAACATTGACACGTCCAGGGCCGACTGGGAAAGAAAATTCCGGAATTCAGGGGGTTTGGGATGGCCAGGGGGGGTTTGGGAATGGGCACAGAGAACATTGACCTGTCCAGGGCTGAATGGGAAAGAAAATTCTGGAATTCAGAGGGGTTTGGGAATGGGAATTGCAGAATTGGGAATGGGCACAGGGAACATTGACCTGTCCAGGGCTGAATGGGAAAGAAAATTCCGGAATTCAGAGGGGTTGGGAATGGGAATTGCAGAATTGGGAATGGGCACAGGGGACATTGACACGTCCAGGGCCAGCTGGGAACAGGATTTTGGGAATTCAGGGGCTTTGGGATGGTCAGGGGGGTTTGGGAGCGCTCCAAGGGCTTTGGGAAGGCTCAGAGGGGTTTGGGAATTCGGGATTCAGGGGTTTGGGAGCGCTCAGGCCATTCATTGCCAGGGATCATCCCCCAGAATTCGGGGGTGCCAGGGGCACAGGACCCTCCATGGTGAAGGTCTTGCCGCTGCCCGTCTGCCCGTAGGCGAAGATGCACACGGGGTACCCGTCCAGGGCCGACTGGGAAAGAAAATTCCGGAATTCAGGGGGGTTGGGAATGGGAATTACAGAATTGGGAATGGGCACAGGGAACATTGACACGTCCAGGGCTGAATGGGAAAGAAAATTCCAGAATTCAGAGGGGTTGGGAATGGGAATTGCAGAATTGGGAATGGGCACAGGGAACATTGACACGTCCAGGGCTGACTGGGAAAGAAAATTCCAGAATTCAGAGGGGTTGGGGAATGGGAATTGCAGAATTGGGAATGGGCACAGGGAACATTGACCTGTCCAGGGCTGAATGGGAAAGAAAATTCCAGAATTCAGAGGGGTTGGGAATGGTTCAGAGGGATTTGGGAACGGTCAGGGAGGTTTGGGATGGGCACAGGGAACATTGACACGTCCAGGGAAAGAAAATTCCAGAATTTAGGGGGATTTGGGATGAGCAGGAGGGGTTTGGGAATGGGCACAGGGAACATTGACCCGTCCAGGGCCAGCTGGGAAAGAAAATTCCGGAATTCAGAGGGGTTGGGAATGGTTCAGAGGGATTTGGGAACGCTCAAGAGGGTTTGGGATGGGCACAGGGAACATTGACCCGTCCAGGGATTTGGGTGGGATTTGGGTGGGATTTGGGTGGGATTTTGGGTGGGATTTTGGGGTTTTTGGGGCACACACCTGCACCAGCAGCTGGATCTCCCTGAACTCTCCTGTTGTGAGGCCCTGGGTGGGATTTGGGTGGGATTTTGGGATTTTTGGGATTTCTGGGATGCACCCACCTGCACCAGCAGCTGGATCTCCCTGAACTCTCCTGTTGGGAGGCTCCGGGTGGGATTTGGGGTTGGATTTGGGGAAAATTGAGCTGGATTTGGGTGGAATTTTGGGGATTTTGGGATCCAGGTGGAGATTTTGGGATTTTTGGGATCCAGGTGGAGATTTTTGGCATTTCTGGGATGCACCCACCTGCACCAGCAGCTGGATCTGCCTGAAGCTCTCCTGTTGTGAGGCCCTGGGTGGGATTTGGGTGGGATTTGGGTGGGATTTGGGTGGGATTTTGGGTGGGATTTTGGGGTTTTTGGGATGCACACACCTGCACCAGCAGCTGGATCTGCCTGAAGCTCTCCTGTTGTGAGGCCCTGGGTGGGATTTTGGGTGGGATTTGGGTGGGATTTTGGGGCACCCACCTGCACCAGCAGCTGGATCTCCCTGAACTCTCCTGTTGGGAGGCTCCGGGTGGGATTTGGGGTTGGATTTGGGGAAAATTGAGCTGGATTTGGGTGGAATTTTGGGGATTTTGGGATCCAGGTGGAGATTTTGGGATTTTTGGGATCCAGGTGGAGATTTTTGGCATTTCTGGGATGCACCCACCTGCACCAGCAGCTGGATCTGCCTGAAGCTCTCCTGTTGTGAGGCCCTGGGTGGGATTTGGGTGGGATTTGGGTGGGATTTGGGTGGGATTTTGGGTGGGATTTTGGGGATTTTGGGATGCACACACCTGCACCAGCAGCGGAATCTCCCGGAAGCTCCCCTGTTGTGAGGCCCTGGGTGGGATTTGGGTGGGATTTGGGTGGGATTTTGGGGATTTTGGGGCACTGACTTGCACCAGCAGCTGGATCTGCCTGAAGCTCTCCTGTTGTGAGGCCTTGGGTGGGATTTGGGTGGGATTTGGGTGGGATTTTGGGATTTTTGGGATTTTTGGGATGCACACACCTGCACCAGCAGCTGGATCTCCTTGAAGATCTGCTGGGATGCTCTGGGTGGGATTTTGGGTGGGATTTTGGGTGGGATTTGGGGTTTTTGGGGCACACACCTGCACCAGCAGCTGGATCTCCCTGAGGCTCTCCTGTTGTGGAGCCACTGGTGGGATTTGGGTGGGATTTTGGGATTTTTGGGATTTCTGGGATGCACCCACCTGCACCAGCAGCTGGATCTCCCTGAACTCTCCTGTTGTGAGGCCCTGGCTGGGATTTTGGGTGTGATTTTGGGTGGGATTTTGGGTGGGATTTTGGGGTTTTTGGGATGCACACACCTGCACCAGCAGCTGGATCTCCTTGAAGATCTGCTGGGACGCTCTGGGTGGGATTTGGGTGGGATTTGGGTGGGATTTTGGGATTTCTGGGATGCACACACCTGCACCAGCAGCTGCATCTCCCTGAAGCTCTCCTGTTGTGAGGCCCTGGGTGGGATTTGGGTGGGATTTGGGTGGGATTTTGGGATTTTTGGGATTTATGGGATGCACACACCTGCACCAGGAGCTGGATCTGCCTGAACTCTCCTGTTGTGAGGCCTTGGGTGGGATTTTGGGTGGGATTTGGGTGGGATTTGGGTGGGATTTTGGGTGGGATTTGGGGTTTTTGGGGCACACACCTGCACCAGCAGCTGGATCTGCCTGAAGCTCCCCTGTTGTGAGGCCCTGGGTGGGATTTGGGTGGGATTTTGGGGTTTTTGGGGGATTTTTGGGGCACTGACTTGCACCAGCAGCTGGATCTCCCTGAAGCTCTCCTGTTGTGAACTCACTGGTGGGATTTGGGTGGGATTTGGGTGGGATTTTGGGATTTTTGGGATTTATGGGATGCACACACCTGCACCAGGAGCTGGATCTCCCTGAAGATCTGCTGGGATGCTCTGGGTGGGATTTTGGGTGGGATTTGGGTGGGATTTGGGGTTTTTGGGATGCACACACCTGCACCAGCAGCTGGATCTGCCTGAACTCTCCTGCTGCGAGGCCCTGGGTGGGATTTTGGGTGGGATTTGGGTGGGATTTTGGGATTTTTGGGATGCACACACCTGCACCAGCAGCTGGATCTCCCTGAAGATCTCCTGTTGTGAGGCCCTGGGTGGGATTTTGGGTGGGATTTGGGTGGGATTTGGGTGGGATTTTGGGTGGGATTTGGGGTTTTTGGGGCACACACCTGCACCAGCAGCTGGATCTCCCTGAAGCTCTCCTGTTGTGAGGCCCTGGGTGGGATTTGGGTGGGATTTTGGGGTTTTTGGGGCACACACCTGCACCAGCAGCTGGATCTCCTGGAATATCTCCTGTTGTGAGGCCCTGGGTGGGATTTTGGGTGGGATTTTGGGGTTTCTGGGATGCACACACCTGCACCAGCAGCTGGATCTCCCTGAAGATCTCCTGTTGTGAGGCCCTGGCTGGGATTTTGGGTGGGATTTTGGGTGGGATTTTGGGATTTTGGGGTTTTTGGGATGCACACACCTGCACCAGGAGCTGGATCTGCCTGAACTCTTCTGTTGTGAGGCCTTGGGTGGGATTTTGGGTGGGATTTGGGTGGGATTTTGGGTGGGATTTGGGGATTTTGGGATGCACACACCTGCACCAGCAGCTGGATCTCCCTGAAGCTCCCCTGTTGTGAGGCCCTGGGTGGGATTTGGGTGGGATTTTGGGTGGGATTTGGGGTTTTTGGGGCACACACCTGCACCAGCAGCTGGATCTCCTGGAATATCTCCTGTTGTGAGGCCCTGGGTGTGATTTTGGGTGGGATTTGGGTGGGATTTTGGGGTTTTTGGGGCACACACCTGCACCAGCAGCTGGATCTCCTGGAATATCTCCTGTTGTGAGGCCCTGGCTGGGATTTTGGGTGGGATTTGGGTGGGATTTTGGGGTTTTTGGGATGCACACACCTGCACCAGGAGCTGGATCTCCCTGAAGCTCTCCTGTTGTGAGGCCCTGGGTGGGATTTTGGGTGTGATTTTGGGTGGGATTTTGGGGATTTTGGGGTTTCTGGGATGCACACACCTGCACCAGGAGCTGGATCTCCTTGAAGATCTGCTGGGATGCTCTGGGTGGGATTTGGGTGGGATTTGGGTGGGATTTTGGGGATTTTGGGATGCACACACCTGCACCAGCAGCTGGATCTCCCTGAAGCTCTCCTGTTGGGAGGCCCTGGGTGGGATTTGGGTGGGATTTTGGGATTTTTGGGATTTCTGGGATGCACACACCTGCACCAGGAGCTGGATCTCCCTGAAGCTCCCCTGTTGTGAGGCCCTGGCTGGGATTTTGGGTGGGATTTGGGTGGGATTTTGGGGATTTTGGGATGCACACACCTGCACCAGCAGCTGGATCTGCCTGAAGCTCTCCTTTTGTGAGGCCCTGGGTGGGATTTTGGGTGGGATTTTGGGGTTTTTGGGATGCACACACCTGCACCAGCAGCTGCATCTCCCTGAAGATCTCCTGTTGTGAACCCACTGGCGGGATTTGGGTGGGATTTGGGTGGGATTTTGGGTGGGATTTTTGGGATTTCTGGGATGCACACACCTGCACCAGCAGCTGGATCTGCCTGAAGATCTGCTGGGATGCTCTGGGTGGGATTTTGGGTGGGATTTTGGGTGGGATTTTGGGTGGGATTTTGGGGATTTTGGGATGCACACACCTGCACCAGCAGCTGGATCTCCCTGAAGATCTCCTGCTGCGAGGCCCCGGGCGGGAAGACGCGGTCGAAGCTGAAGTCGTAGCGCAGCTCCGCCCGCCGCTCCCGGCCCACCTGAGACTGCGGGGGAAACGGAACATTTGGGGCGAAAAAACGGGAAATTGGGCAAAAAATGGAGATTTGGGGCAAACAAATGGGGAATTGGGCAAAGAAATGGAGATTTGGGGCAAAATAATGGGGAATTGGGGCAAAATAATGGAGATTTGGGGCAAAAAAATGGGGAATTGGGCAAAGAAATGGAGATTTGGGGCAAAAAATTGGGGATTGGGGCAAAATAATGGAGATTTGGGGCAAAAAATTGGGGATTGGGGCAAAATAATGGAGATTTGGGGAAAAAAACAGGAAATTGGGCAAACAAATAGAGATTTGGGGCAAAAAACCGGGGAATTGGGCAAAACCAGGGAGATTTGGGGCAAAAAAATGGGGAATTGGGCAAACAAATGGAGATTTGGGGAAAAAAAATAGGAAATTGGGCAAACAAATGGAGATTTGGGGCAAAAAACCAGGAAATTGGGCAAACAAATAGAGATTTGGGGCAAAAAAATGGGGTTTGGGGCAAAATAATGGAGATTTGGGGCAAAAAAACAGGAAATTGGGCAAACAAATGAAGATTTGGGGTAAAAAATGGGGAATTGGGCAAAAACAGGGAGATTTGGGGCAAAAAAATGGGGAATTGGGCAAAAACAGGGAGATTTGGGGCAAAAAAATGGGAAATTGGGCAAAAAATGGAGATTTGGGGCAAAAAACCAGGAAATTGGGCAAAACCAGGGAGATTTGGGGCAAAAAATGGGGAATTGGGTAAAAACAGGGAGATTTGGAGCAAAAAAATGGGAAATTGGGCAAAAAAATGGAGATTTGGGGCAAAAAAACGGGAAATTGGGCAAAACCAGGGAGATTTGGGGCAAAATAATGGGGTTTGGGGCAAACAAATGGAGATTTGGGGCAAAAAACCAGCAAATTGGGTAAAAACAGGGAGATTTGGGGCAAAAAAATGGGGAATTGGGCAAACAAATGGAGATTTGGGGAAAAAAATAGGAAATTGGGCAAACAAATAGAGATTTGGGGCAAAAAAATGGGTTTGGGGCAAAATAATGGAGATTTGGGGCAAAAAACCAGCAAATTGGGTAAAAACAGGGAGATTTGGGGCAAAAAATGGGGAATTGGGCAAAAAAATGGAGATTTGGGGCAAAAAAACAGGAAATTGGGCAAACAAATAGAGATTTGGGGCAAAAAAAATGGGTTTGGGGCAAAATAATGGAGATTTGGGGCAAAAAAACAGGAAATTGGGTAAAAACAGGGAGATTTGGGGCAAAAAAATGGGGAATTGGGCAAAAAAACAGGGAGATTTGGGCAAACAAATGGAGATTTGGGGCAAAAAAATGGAGATATGGGGCAAAAAAATGGGGAATTGGGCAAACAAATGGAGATATGGGGAAAAATAATGGGGTTTGTGGCAAAGAAATGGAGATTTGGGGCAAAATAATGGGGTTTGGGCAAAGAAATGGAGATTTGGGGCAAAAAAACGGGAAATTGGGCAAAACCAGGGAGATTTGGGGCAAAAAAAATGGGTTTGGGGCAAAATAATGGAGATTTGGGGCAAAAATAATGGGGTTTGGGAAGAGAAAAAGGGGTTTTGAGGAGGGGAAAAGGGGTTTTGGGAAGACAAAAGGGGTTTTGGGAAGACAAAAGGGGTTTTGGGAAGACAAAAGGGGTTTTGGGAGGCAAAAGGGGTTTTGGGAAGAGAAAAAGGGGTTTTGGGAGGGGGAAAAGGGGTTTTGGGAAGAGAAAAAGGGGTTTTGGAAGGCAAAAGGGGTTTTGGGAAGGCAAAATGGGTTTTGGGAGGCAAAAGGGGTTTTGGGAAGGCAAAAGGGGTTTTGGGAGGCAAAAGGGGTTTTGGAAGGCAAAAGGGGTTTGGGAAGGCAAAAGGGGTTTTGGGAGAGGGAAAAGGGGTTTTGGGAAGGCAAAAGGGGTTTTGGGAGGCCAAAGGGGTTTTGGGAAGACAAAAGGGGTTTTGGGAAGAGAAAAAGGGGTTTTGGGAAGAGAAAAAGGGGTTTTGGGAAGAGGCCAAAGGGGTTTTGGGAAGAGGCCAAAGGGGTTTGGGAAGAGGCCAAAGGGGTTTGGGAAGGGGCCAGAGCCGTTCTGGGGTGCAGAGGGGCGCGCTCGGAGCCGGGCACTGACGTCGTCGGGCCGGGTGAGCACCAGGCTGCGCGCGTCCTGCGGGGGGAAGTGCAGGTGGGGCAGCCCCCGCTGGCGCTCGCGCTCCTCGGGCAGCAGCGGCCGCACGCGGCAGAACACGCGGATGTTCCCCTGGGAATGAAACAACAGCGCGGGAGTGAGGGCTGGGATTGCTGGGAGAGCAAATAACAGCGGGAATGAGGGGTGGGATTGGTGGGGAACCACAATAACAACGGGATTGAGGGCTGGGATTGGTGGGGAACCACAATAACAACGGGATTGAGGGCTGGGATTGGTGGGGAAACAAAAATATAAATGGGATTGAGGGGTGGGATTGGTGGGAAATCAAATAACAGCAAGGGAATGAGGCACTGGATTCAGGGGTGTGACCCTGGGAAATCAAAATAACAACGGGAATGAGGGCTGGGGTTGGTGGAAAAGCAAATAACAGCACGGGAATGAGGGGTGGGATTGGTGGGAAAGCAAATAACAACGGGAATGAGGGGTGGGATTGGTGGGGAAACAAAAATATAAATGGGAATGAGGGCTGGGATTGGTGGGGAACCACAATAACAGCACGGGAATGAGGGGTGGGATTGGTGGGAAAGCAAAATAACAGCAAGGGAATGAGGGGTGGGATTGCTGGGAAAGCAAATAACAGCAAGGGAATGAGGGCTGGGATTGGTGGGAGATCAAAATAACAGCAAGGGAATGAGGGGTGGGATTGGTGGGAGATCAAAATAACAGCAAGGGAATGAGGGGTGGGATTGGTGGGAGAGCAAAATAACAACGGGAATGAGGGGTGGGATTGGTGGGAAAGCAAAATAACAACAAGGGAATGAGGGGTGGGATTGGTGGGTGTGACCCTGGGAATCAAAATAACAGCAGGAATGAGGGGTGGGATTGGTGGGAAAGCAAAATAACAACGGGAATGAGGGCTGGGATTGGTGGGGAAACAAAAATATAAATGGGATTGAGGAGTGGGATTGGTGGGAAAGCAAATAACAACAAGGGAATGAGGGGTGGGATTGGTGGGAAAGCAAAATAACAGCACGGGAATGAGGGGTGGGATTGGTGGGAAAGCAAATAACAGCACGGGAATGAGGGGTGGGATTGGTGGGTGTGACCCTGGGAATCAAAATAACAGCAGGAATTAGGGGTGGGATTGGTGGGAAACCAAAATAACAACGGGATTGAGGCACTGGATTCAGGGGTGTGACCCTGGGAAATCAAAATAACAACGGGAATGAGGGCTGGGGTTGGTGGGAAACCAAAATATAAATGGGATTGAGGGATGGGATTGGTGGGAAAAGAAAAATGTAAATGGGATTGAGGGGTGGGATTAATGGGTGTGACCCTGGGAAATAAAAAATAAATGGGATTGAGGCGTGGTATTAATGGGTGTTCCCCTGGAAAACCCCAAAAAATTGGGATTCAGACATTGGGCCTGGTCCAGGGGGTCTGTCTGCCCTCAGGAACAGGGGATCTCCCCTCACACAGAACAGGCAGATATTCCCCTGAGAAAACCCCACAGAAATGGGATTCAGCCCTCAGGGACAGTCCCAGGGTCTCCCCTCACACAGAACACACAGACATTCCCCTGGAAAACCCCAAAAAACGTGATTTAGTCATTGGCCCTGGTTCCAGGGTGTCTCCCCACTCAGGAACCAGTGGTCTCCCCTCACACAGAACACGCAGACGTTTTCCTGGAAAAACCCCACAAAAATGGGATTCAGCCCTCAAGGGTAGTCCCAGGGTCTCCCCTCACACAGAACACACAGACATTTCCCTGAAAAACCCCTAAAAACTTGGGGTTCAGTCATTGGGCCTGATCCCAGGTGTCTCCCCCCCCATGAACCGAGGGTCTCCCCTCATGCAGAACACGCAGATATTTCCCTGAGAAAACTCCACAAAAATGGGATTCAGCCCTTGGGAGCAGCCCCAGGGTTTCCCCTCACACAGAACACACAGATATTCCCCTGAAAAACCCCAAAAAACATGAATCAGTCGTTGGGCCTGGTCCATGGTGTCTCCCTGCTCAGGAACAGGGGGACTCCCCTCACACAGAACACGCAGATATTTCCCTGAGAAAACTCCACAAAAATGGGATTCAGCCCTTGGGAGCAGTCCCAGGGTCTCCCCTCACACAGAACACACAGACATTTCCCTGAAAAACCCCTAAAAACTTGGGGTTCAGTCATTGGGCCTGGTCCATGGTGTCTCCCCCCTCATGAACTGAGGGTTTCCCCTCATGCAGAACACGCAGATATTTCCCTGAGAAAACTCCACAAAAATGGGATTCAGCCCTTGGTAGCAGTCCCAGGGTCTCCCCTCACACAGAACACACAGACATTTCCCTGAAAAACCCCAAAAAACATGAATCAGTCGTTGGGCCTGATCCCAGGTGTCTCCCCCCTCATGAACCGAGGGTCTCCCCTCAGGCAGAACACGCAGATATTTCCCTGAGAAAACTCCACAAAAATGGGATTCAGCCCTTGGGAGCAGTCCCAGGGTCTCCCCTCACACAGAACACACAGACATTTCCCTGAAAAACCCCTAAAAACTTGGGGTTCAGTCATTGGGCCTGGTCCATGGTGTCTCCCCCCTCATGAACTGAGGGTTTCCCCTCATGCAGAACACGCAGATATTTCCCTGAGAAAACTCCACAAAAATGGGATTCAGCCCTTGGTAGCAGTCCCAGGGTCTCCCCTCACACAGAACACACAGACATTTCCCTGAAAAACCCCTAAAAACTTGGGGTTCAGTCATTGGGCCTGGTCCATGGTGTCTCCCTGCTCAGGAACAGGGGGACTCCCCTCACACAGAACACGCAGACGTTTTCCTGGAAAAACCCCACAAAAATGGGATTCAGCCCTCAGGGACAGTCCCTGGGTCTCCCTTCACACAGAACACACAGATATTCCCCTGGAAAATCCCAAAATATTTGGATTCAGTCAATTGGGCCTGATCCTGGGGTCTCTCCCCTCAGGAACTGGGGCTCTGCCCTCACACAGAACACGCAGATATGTCCCCGACAAAACTCCACAAAAATGGGATTCAGCCCTCAGGGGCAGTCCCAGGGTCTCCCCTCACAGAGATCATGTGGATATTTCCTTGGAAAACCCCCAAAAAATTGGGATTCAGTCACTGGGCCTGATCGCAGGTGTCTCCCCCCTCAGGAACAGGGGATCTCCCCTCACACAGAACACGCAGATGTTTTCCTGGAAAAACCCCACAAAAATGGGATTCAGCCCTTGGGAGCAGCCCCAGGGTCTCCCCTCACACAGAACACACAGATATTCCCCTGGAAAAACCCAAAAAACATGATTTAGTCATTGGGCCTGGTTCTGGGGGTCTCCCCCCTCAGGAACCAGTGGTCTCTCCTCACACAGAATGTGCAGTTGTTTTCCTGAAAAACCCCACAAAATCCGGATTCAGCCCTCAAGGGTAATCCCAGGGTCTCCCCTCACAGAGAACATGCAGACATTTCCCTGAAAAACCCTTAAAAACTTGGGGTTCAGTCATTGGGCCTGGTCCATGGTGTCTCCCCCCTCATGAACTGAGGGTTTCCCCTCATGCAGAACACGCAGATATTTCCCTGAGAAAACTCCACAAAAATGGGATTCAGCCCTTGGGAGCAGTCCCAGGGTCTCCCCTCACACAGAACACACAGACATTTCCCTGAAAAACCCCTAAAAACTTGGGGTTCAGTCATTGGGCCTGGTCCATGGTGTCTCCCTGCTCAGGAACAGGGGGACTCCCCTCACACAGAACACGCAGACGTTTTCCTGGAAAAACCCCACAAAAATGGGATTCAGCCCTCAAGGGTAGTCTCAGGGTCTCCCTTCACACAAAACATGCAGATATTCCCCTGGAAAAACCCAAAAAAAATCGTGATTCACTCATTGGACCTGATCCCAGGTGTCTCCCCCCTCATGAACTGAGGGTCTCCCCTCACACAGAACAGGCAGATATTCTCCTGGAAAAACCCCACAAAAATGGGATTCAGCCCTCAGGGACAGTCCTGGGGGTCTCCTCTCACACAGAACACACAGATATTCCCCTGGAAAAACCCCAAAAAATCGTGATTCAGTCATTGGGCCTGATCCCAGGTGTCTCCCCCCTCATGAACTGAGGGTTTCCCCTCACACAGAACACGCAGATATTCTCTTGGAAAAACCCCACAAAAATGGGATTCAGCCCTCAGGGACAGTCCTGGGGGTCTCCTCTCACACAGAACACACAGATATTCCCCTGGAAAAACCCAAAAAATCGTGATTCAGTCATTGAGCCTGATCCCAGGTGTCTCCCCCCTCATGAACTGAGGGTCTCCCCTCACACAGAACACGCAGATATTTCCCTGAGAAAACCCCACAAAAATGGGATTCAGCCCTCAGGGACAGTCCTGGGGGTCTCCTCTCACACAGAACACACAGATATTCCCCTGGAAAAACCCCAAAAAATCGTGATTCAGTCATTGGGCCTGATCCCAGGTGTCTCCCCCCTCATGAACTGAGGGTTTCCTCTCACGCAGAACACGCAGATATTCCCAAACAGGAAAACCCCCCAAAAAAAAGGGATTCCCCCATTGAGGCCTCCCCCCTCAGTCCCTCCCCTCCCAGAACACAACACCCCAAGCCGTACCCGGAGCTCCTGGATGTCGTTGTGCAGGCGGCGCCGCTCCATCTCCAGCAGGTGGATGCGCTCCTCGTGCTCGGCCAGCAGCGCCCGCTGCGAGGCCTCGAGCTCGCGCAGCGCCGCCACCTGCTCCAGCTGCTCCTGCAGCTGCTGCTGCGCCTGCTGCAGCTGGGCCTGCGGGGAAAGGCAAAGAAACTCAGAATCACCCCCAGTTCCACAAAGCTTCTGAGCATTCTGCCAAAAACCCTCAGAATCCCCAATTCCCCCTTGCTTCTGAGCCTTTGGCAAAAAACCCTCAAAATCCCCCCCAGTACCCCCAAGCTTCTGAGCCTTCTGCAGAAAACCCTCAGAATCCCCCCCCCAGTTCCACAAAGATCCTGAGCATTCTGCAAAAAAACCTCAAAATCCCCCCCAATACCCCCTCGATTCTGAGCATTCTGAAAAAAACCCTCAAAATCCCCCCCAATTCCCCCAAGCTTCTGAGCCTTCAGCAAAAAAACCCCAAAATCCTCAGAACCCCCCTTGCTTCTGAGCCTTTGGCAAAAAAACCTCAGAATCCCCCCCAATACCCCCAAGCTTCTGAGCCTTTGGCAAAAAACCCTCAAAATCCCCCCCAATTCCCCCAAGCTTCTGAGCCTTCTACAGAAAACCCTCAGAATCCCCCCCAATTCCCCCAAGCTTCTGAGCATTCTACAGAAAACCCTCAGAATCCCCCCCAGTTCCACAAAGATTCTGAGCATTCTGCAGAAAACCCTTAAAATCCCCCCCAATTCCCCCAAGCTTCTGAGCCTTCTGCAAAAAAACCCTCAAAATCCCCGCCAATTCCACAAAGCTTCTGAGCATTCTGCAGAAAACCCTCAGAATCCCCAATACCCCAAAGCTCCTGAGCCTTCTGCAAAAAACCCTCAAAATCCCCAGATCCCCCCTCACTTCTGAGCATTCTGAAAAAAACCCTCAGAATCCCCCCCAAGTCCACAAAGCTTCTGAGCCTTCAGCAAAAAACCCTCAAAATCCCCAATTCTCCCTCCCATCTGAGCCTTCTGCCAAAAACCCTCAAAATCCCCAATTCCCCCAAGCTTCTGAGCCTTCAGCAAAAAAAAAACCAAAATCCTCAGAACCCCCCTTGCTTCTGAGCCATCTGCAAAAAACCCTCAAAATCCCCCCCAATTCCACAAAGCTTCTGAGCCTTCTGCAAAAAACCCTCAAAATCCCCCCCAATTCCACAAAGCTTCTGAGCATTCTGCAAAAAATCCTCACAATCCCCAATTCCCCCCTCGATTCTGAACCTTCTGCAAAAAACCCTCAGAATCCCCAATTCCCCCAAGCTTCTGAGCCTTCAGCCAAAAACCCTCAAAATCCCCAATTCCCCCCAGGCTTCTGAGCCTTTTCAGCCGCTCAGGAGAGAAACTCACAAAAAAAAAATCCCGGTTTTCCTCATATTTTGCAGATTTTCTGATATTCTCTGTGAAAAGTGCATGTTATATGGCTCTACACAATTATTTACCATCTGTATTTTGATGTATTGATTAGTAGTACTGTATTAAAATTTTAATAATATGATAAATGTAGTTTTGTAATTCAAAGGTAACTTTTGTAGTTAAAATAAGAACTATGTTAGCGGGATTTTTTGAAGAAAGGAATGAGGCACTCGCACCAGAGAGCAGCCCCAGGACACCTGAATCTTTCAGAGAAAAAGAATTTATGGCCCTCTTATCAGAAGAAATGAACTTCTTCCCATCTTGAAGGCACTGTTAGGATTCACAGAAGAAGTTGATGATGACCAGAATACAGAATCCTGTATTTGAATGGAATTTATGCATCATGTATGAAGTGCATGAATATGCAACAGGCTGTTGTTTATAAGGGTTAATCCTCTGTTAATGTGGGTCCTTTATCGGGCTCGTGCTGCCCAGAGAAAGATACCCGGACATCTGTAACTCTTTGTCTTTATTGTCTCATATTGTCCTAATTAAAATTGCCCAAATTATTATTACTCTAATTGTATTACAATTTTTATAACCATTTTATTACTGTTAAACTTTTAAAAATTTAAAAGCAAGTGATTGGCTTTTTTCACATTCCCCAAGGAATTTGGGGTTAAAATTCCCATATTCTGAGGCGTTTTCTGAGGGGTTTTGCCACAATCCAGGCAAAGCCCTCGTTTCCCGCCTTTTTTGGCGTCCCCTAGCGGATTTTGAGTTGAAACACAGCAAAAATGATTCAAATTCCCTTTTTTCCCAACATTTGGCACCCACATTTGCCCATTGTTTCTGAGCCTTTTCAGCTGCTCAGGAGAGAAACTCGCCAAAAAGCCCCGGTTTTCCTCATATTTTGCAGATTTTCTGACATTCCCCAAGGAATTTGGGGTTAAAATTCCCATATTTTGAGGCGTTTTCTGGTGCTCAGTAGAGAAACTCGCAATAAAATCCCAGTTTTCCTCATATTTTGCAGATTTTCTGGCATTCCCCAAGGAATTTGGGGTTAAAATTCCCATATTTGGAGGCGTTTTCTGAGGGATTTTGCCACAATCCAGGCAAAGCCCTCGTTTCCCGCCTTTTTTGGCGCCCCCTAGCGGATTTTGAGTTGAAACACAGCAAAAATGATTCAAATTCCCTTTTTTCCCCCACATTTTGAACACCTTGAGGATTTCGGGTGCAAAATTCTCATTTTTTCACGATTTTCCCCACATTTTTCCCTGAGAAATTCTGACACCAAAAAATCCGGAATTGACCCAAATCCCTCATTTTTTCAACCTTTTCTGGCACTCGTGGTGGCTTTCAGCCTGGAGAGTGACTGAACAGCTCTAAAATCCCAATTTTTCATTAATTTTGAAGCACCCAGAAGGATTTTGGTTGCAAAAGCAGCTGAATTGGTGAAAATTCCTATTTTCCCCACATTGTGAGGGGTACCTCTGAAGAATTTCTGACACCAAAAAGCCGGAATTGCCACAAACCCTCATTTTCCTGCCACTTTCTGGGGCCTCTGGAACAACAAAACAGCTCCAAATTCCCGGGTTTTTTGTGGATTCTGAAGCACCCCCTGAGGGATTTTGGGTGCAAAAGCAGCTGAATTAGTGAAAATTCCCACCTTTGCCAAGTTTTGAGGTTCCCCTGAAGGATTCTGACCCCAAGAAAGCCGGAATTGGCGCAAACCCCACATTTCCCCTCCTTTTTTGGTGCCCCCTGGAGGATTTGAGGTCAGAGAGCAACAAAACAGCTCCAAAATCCCAGGGTTTTGCACATGTTCAGGAACCCTTGAGGGATTTTGGAGACAGAAGCAGCTGGATTGGTGAAAATTCCCATTTCCCCCACATTTCAAGGCACTTTCAGAGTGATTTTGGTGCAAAAAAAAACCCAAATTGGTGCCAACCCCTCATTTTCCCGCCCTTTTTGGCGCCCCCTGGCGGATTTTCCCCTCACAGCTTCCCGCCATTTTTTACCCCCCCCCAATGGATTCCAGATGGGAAAGCTCAAAACGGCTCCAAAATTCCCGTTTTTTCAGGGATTTCTCAGGAATTGGGGGCCCTACCCCAGTGTTCTCCAGCTGCTCCGACAGCGCCTGTGCCCGGCCCAGGGCCTCGTCCCTCTCCTGCCGCCGCTGCTGCTCCTGCTCCTGCAGCCGCCGCTCCTCGGCCTCCAGAGCCTCCACCCGGCCCCGGCTCTGCTCCAGCTCCTCACGGCACTGAGACACCTCCAGCTCCAGGGAGCTGTGGGAAACGGGGCAATCCCAGAAAATCGGGGATTTTAGGGCAGTTCGAGGCGTTTCAGGTGAGTTTCTTGAGGGATTTGGGGAGTTTTCAGGAGGGTTCTGAGGGACTTTTGGAGATCATGAGGGGATTCAGGAAATTTCGGGGATTTCCTGAAGGGTTCTGAGGGAATATTGGAGATCATGAGGGGATTCAGGAAATTTCGGGGATTTCCTGAAGGGTTCTGAGGGAAATATTGGGGATCTTGAGGGGATTCAGGAAATTTCAGGGATTTCCTGAAGGGTTCTGAGGGAATATTGGGGATCTTGAGGGGATTCAGGAAATTTCGGGGATTTCCTGAAGGGTTCTGAGGGAAATATTGGAGATCATGAGGGGATTCAGGAAATTTCAGGGATTTCCTGAAGGGTTCTGAGGGAATATTGGAGATCATGAGGGGATTCAGGAAATTTCAGGGATTTCCGGAAGGGTTCTGAGGGGAATATTGGGGATCTTGAGGGGATTCAGGAAATTTCGGGGATTTCCTGAAGGGTTCTGAGGGAATATTGGGGATCTTGAGGGGATTCAGGAAATTTCGGGGATTTCCTGAAGGGTTCTGAGGGAATATTGGAGATCATGAGGGGATTCAGGAAATTTCGGGGATTTCCTGAAGGGTTCTGAGGGAAATATTGGGGATCTTGAGGGGATTCAGGAAATTTCAGGGATTTCCTGAAGGGTTCTGAGGGAATATTGGAGATCATGAGGGGATTCAGGAAATTTCAGGGATTTCCTGAAGGGTTCTGAGGGAATATTGGAGATCATGAGGGGATTCAGGAAATTTCAGGGATTTCCTGAAGGGTTCTGAGGGAATATTGGAGATCATGAGGGGATTCAGGAAATTTCAGGGATTTCCTGAAGGGTTCTGAGGGAATATTGGGGATCTTGAGGGGATTCAGGAAATTTCAGGGATTTCCTGAAGGGTTCTGAGGGAAATATTGGGGATCTTGAGGGGATTCAGGAAATTTTGGGGATTTCCTGAAGGGTTCTGAGGGAATATTGGGGATCTTGAGGGGATTCAGGAAATTTCAGGGATTTCCTGAAGGGTTCTGAGGGAATATTGGGGATCCTGAGGGGTTTTGAGGATATTTGTGGAAATTTCAGGGATTTTCCAAAGAGTTCTGAGGGGATTTTGGGGATCTTCCGGGGTTTTGAGGGGATTTGGGGAATTTTCTGGGATTTCCCAAAGGGTTCTGAGGAAATTTTGGGGATCTTGAGGGAGTTTGGATCAATTTGTGGAAATTTCAGGAATTTCCAAAGGGTTCTGAGGGAATTATGGGGATTTTGGGAAATTTCAGGGATTTTCAGAAGTGTTCTGAGGAAATTTTGGGGATCTTGAGGCGTTTTAGAGCAATTCAGGGAAATTTCAGGGATTTCCAGAAGTGTTCTGAGGGGATTTTGGGGATCTTCAGGGGTTTTGAGGGGATTTGTGGAAATTTCAGGGATTTTCCAAAGGGTTCTGAGGGAATTTTGGGGATCTTGAGGGAGTTTGAAGCAGTTCAGGGAAATTTCAGGGATTTTCAAAATGGCTGAGGCAATTTTGGGGCTATTCAGGGATTTTCCAAAGGGTTCTGAAGGAATTTCGGGAATCTCAAATTTCAAAGGAAAATTTGGGGGAAATGTGGGATAATTTGGGGGACTTTTGGGGAATTCCAGGATCTTTTGAAGGCTTTTAGAGAAATTTTGAAGGGATCTTGAGTAGATCTAGGAAAAACCACCTTTTGAGGATTTTGGGTGAATTTGAGGTGAATTAGGAATTTCTCAGGAAGGTTTTAGGGAATATCAGGAGGGATCTTTAGAGGGATTTTAAGGGATTTTTATTTTCTCAGCATTCCCACTCCCTCCAGAGCAGGATTTTTAGGGATTTGGGACAGTTTTGATGGATTTTGGTGCATTTTTGATGGATTTGGGTGCATTTTTGATGGATTTTGGTGCATTCCTCACCCAACTCTGGAGCTGAGGCTGCTCTCACAGCACCTGTGCTCCCTCACGAGGGGAATTTGGGGCACTTTGGAGGGGTTTTGGTGGATTTTGGGGCACTTTGTAGGGGTTTTGGTGGATTTTGGGGCAGTTTGATGGATTTTAGGCAGGTTTGGATGATTTTGGGGCACTTTAGATGGATTTTAGTCAGGTTTTGGTGGATTTTGGGGCACTTTAGATGGATTTTGGTCAGGTTTGGATGATTTTGGGGCAGTTTAGATGGATTTTGGTCAGGTTTTGATGGATTTTGGGGCAGTTTGAGGGATTTTAGTCAGGTTTTGGTGGATTTTGGGGCAGTTTGATGGATTTTAGTCAGGTTTTGGTGGATTTTGGGGCAGTTTGATGGATTTTAGTCAGGTTTTGGTGGATTTTGGGGCACTTTGGATGGATTTTGGTCAGGTTTGGTGGATTTTGGGGCACTTTAGATGGATTTTGGTCAGGTTTGGATGATTTTGGGGCAGTTTAGATGGATTTTGGTCAGGTTTTGATGGATTTTGGGGCAGTTTGAGGGATTTTAGTCAGGTTTTGGTGGATTTTGGGGCAGTTTGATGGATTTTAGTCAGGTTTTGGTGGATTTTGGGGCAGTTTGATGGATTTTAGTCAGGTTTTGGTGGATTTTGGGGCACTTTGGATGGATTTTAGTCAGGTTTGGTGGATTTTGGGGCAGTTTATCAGGATTTCGGTCAGATTTGGAGGATTTTGGGGCAGTTTGATGGATTTTTGTCAAGTTTTGATGGATTTTGGGGTGGTTTGGGTGGATTTTGGTCAGGTTTGGAGGATTTTGGGACAGTTTGGATGGATTGTGAGGCAGTTTTAAGTGGATTTTTCCAGGTTTTGATGGATTTTGGGGCACTTTGGAGGGGTTTTAGTCAGGTTTTGGGGCACTTTGGATGGATTTTAGTCTGGTTTTAATTGATTTTGGGACAGTTTGGGTGGATTTTGGTCAGGTTTGGATGATTTTGGGGCAGTTTGGATGGATTGTGAGGCAGTTTTAAGTAGATTTTTCCAGGTTTTGATGGATTTTGGGGCAGTTTAGAGGGGTTTTAGTCAGGTTTTAATGGATTTTGGGGCACTTAAGATGGATTCTGGTCAGGTTTGGATGATTCTGGGGCAGTTTGGGTGGATTTTGGTCAGGTTTTGATTGATTTGGGGGCAGTTTGATGGATTTTGGGGCACTTTGGATGGATTGTGGAACGGTTTTAAGTGGATTTTTCCAGGTTTTGATGGATTTTGGGGCAGTTTGGATGGATTTTAGTCAGGTTTGGAGGATTTGGGGGCACTTTAGATGGATTTTGGTGCAGTTTGGAGGATTTGGGGGCACTTTCGATGGATTTTGGGGCAGTTTGGATGATTTTGGGGCAGTTTAGATGGATTTTGGTCAGGTTTTGATGGATTTTGGGGCAGTTTGATGGATTTTAGTCAGGTTTTGGTGGATTTTGGGGCACTTTGGATGGATTTTGGTCAGGTTTGGAGGATTTTGGGGCAGTTTGGATGGATTTTGGTCAGGTTTGGAGGATTTTGGGGCAGTTTGGATGGATTGTGAGGCAGTTTTAAGTGGATTTTTCCAGGTTTTGATGGATTTTGGGGCAGTTTGGATGGGTTTTGGGGCACTTAAGATGGATTTTGGTCAGGTTTTAGTGGATTTTGGGGCAGTTTGGATGGATTTTGGTCAGGTTTTAATGCATTGTGGGAGAATTTTAAGCATATTTTTTTCCAGGCTTTGATTTTGAGGTAGTTTTGAAGGATTTTGGTCAGGTTTTGATGAATTTTGGTGTAGTTTATCAGGATTTTGGTCAGGATTTGGAGGATTTTGGGGCAGTTTGATGGATTTTGGTCAGGTTTTGGAGGATTTTGGGGCAGTTTGATGGATTTTGGTCAGCTTTTGATTGATTTTGGGGCCATTTGGATGGATTTTGGTGCAGTTTGTCAGGATTTTGGTCAGGTTTTGATGGACTTGGGGCAGTCTGGATGGATTTAGAGCAGTTTTCAGTGGATTTTTAGCAGATTTAGGCACATTTCTCACCCGACCCTGGTGCACAGGCTGCTCTCCCTCAGCAGGGGGATGTGGGTGTGTTTGGGGCAGGTTTTGATGGATTTGGTGCAGGTTTTGATGGATTTTTGTGCAGGTTTTAGTGGATTTGGGGCAGGTTTGATGGATTTGGGGCAGGTTTTGATGGATTTAGGGCAGTTTCAGTGGATTTGGGGCAGGTTTTGATGGATTTGGGGCAGGTTTTGATGCATTTGGGGAAGTTTTGATGCATTTGGGGCAGGTTTCAGTGGATTTTTGTGCAGGTTTTGATGGATTTAGGTGCAGTTTTAAGCAGATTTAGGCGCGTTTCTCACCTGACCCTGGTGCAGAGGCTGCTCTCCCTCAGCAGGGGGATGTGGGTGCGTTTGGGGCAGGTTTGACGGATTTGGGGCAGGTTTTGATGGATTTAGGTGCAGGTTCCAGGGGATTTGGGGCAGTTTTTGATGGATTTGGGGCATTTTTTGATGGATTTTGGTGCAGGTTTCAGGGGATTTAGGTGCACAGGCTGCTCTCCCTGCTCTGCCTCTTGCCCAGCAGGGGGATGTGGGTGCGTTTGGGGCAGGTTTGATGCATTTGGGGCAGTTTTAAGCAGATTTAGGTGCAGTTTTTAGCAGATTTAGGCACATTTAGACCCATTTCTCACCCGACCCTGGGGCACAGGCTGCTCTCCCTCTCTCCCAGCTCCCTCTGCAGGGGGATGTGGGTGCGTTTGGGGCAGGTTTGATGGATTTGGGGCAGGTTTTGATGGATTTTTGTGCAGGTTTCAGTGGATTTGGGGCAGGTTTGATGGATTTGGGGCAGGTTTTGATGGATTTGGGGCAGGTTTGATGGGTTTTTGGGCAGGTTTCAGTGGATTTAGGTGCAGATTTAGGCACATTTAGGCCCATTTCTCACCCGACCCTGGTGCACAGGCTGCTCTCCCGGCTCTCCCTCTCACCCAGCAGGGGGATGTGGGTGCGTTTGGGGCAGGTTTTGATGCATTTGGGGCAGGTTTTGATGCATTTGGGGCAGGTTTTGATGGATTTGGGGCAGGTTTTGATGGATTTTGGTGCAGTTTTTGATGGATTTGGGGCAGGTTTGATGCATTTGGGGCAGGTTTGATGGGTTTTTGGGGCAGGTTTCAGTGGATTTAGGTGCAGTTTTTAGCAGATTTAGGCACATTTAGGCGTGTTTCTCACCCGACCCTGGTGCACAGGCTGCTCTCCCTCAGCAGGGGGATGTGGGTGTGTTTGGGGCAGGTTTGATGGATTTGGGGCAGGTTTGATGGATTTGGGGCAGGTTTGATGGATTTGGGGCAGGTTTTGATGGATTTGGGGCAGGTTTTGATGGATTTGGGGCAGGTTTCAGTGGACTTAGGTGCAGTTTTTACCAGATTTAGGTGCAGTTTTAAGCAGATTTAGGCACATTTAGGCCCATTTCTCACCCGACCCTGGTGCACAGGCTGCTCTCCCTCTCTCCCATCTCCCTCAGCAGGGGGATGTGGGTGCGTTTGGGGCAGTTTCTGATGCATTTGGGGCAGGTTTGATGGGTTTGGGGCAGGTTTGATGGATTTGGGGCAGGTTTGATGGGTTTTTGGGCAGGTTTCAGTGGATTTAGGTGCAGTTTTTAGCAGATTTAGGCGCGTTTCTCACCCGACCCTGGTGCACAGGCTGCTCTCCCGGCTCTCCCTCTCGCCCAGCTCCCTCTGCAGCTGCTGCAGCCGCTCTCTCAGGGCTCGGTTGCCGCTCTCCAGTTCCCTTTTCTCGCCGTCCAGGCCCTGCAGCCGCTCCTGGGCCCGGCCCAGCGCCTCCCGCAGGTCCCCGAGCTGCCCCCGCAGGTCCCAGGGCGGCCGCTTGGGGGCGCCCTTGGAGCTCGCCGTGCTCGTGGCTGAGCCTGGGGGGGACAAAGGGGATTGGGGACATTCTGAGGGGATTTGGGGACATTCTGAGGGGATTGGGGACATCCAGGGGGGATTGGGGACATTCTGAGGGGATTTGGGGACATTCTGAGGGGATTTGGGGACATTCTGAGGGGATTGGGGACATTCTGAGGGGATTGGGGACATCCAGAGGGGATTGGGGACATTCTGAGGGGATTGGGGACATCCAGGGGGGTTTGGGGACATCCAGGGGGGATTGGGGACATTCTGAGGGGATTGGGGACACCCAGAGGGGATTGGGGACACCCAGAGGGGATTGGGGACATCCAGAGGGGATTGGGGACATTCTGAGGGGATTGGGGACATCCAGGGGGGATTGGGGACATCCAGAGGGGATTGGGGACATTCTGAGGTGATTGGGGACATCCAGAGGGGAGTGGGGACATTGGAGAAGGGATTGGGGACATCCAGAGGGGATTGGGGACATCCAGGGGGGGTTGGGGACATTCTGAGGGGATTTGGGGACACCTGGAGGGGATCTGGGGACACGTGGAGGGGATTGGGGACATTCTGAGGGGTTTGGGGACATTGGAGAAGGGATTGGGGACGTCCAGAGGGGATTGGGGACATTCTGAGGTGATTGGGGACATCCAGAGGGGTTTGGGGACATCCAGGGGGGATTGGGGACATCCAGAGGGGATTGGGGACATTGGAGAAGGGACTTGGTGCCCTTGGAGCTCGCCGTGCTCGTGGCTGAGCCTGGGGGGCAACAAAGGGGATTGGGGACATCCAGAGGGGATTTGGGGACATCCAGAGGGGATTTGGGGACATTCTGAGGGGATTGGGGACATCCAGAGGGGAGTGGGGACATCCAGGGGGGATTGGGGACACCCAGAGGGGATTGGGGACACCCAGGGGGGATTGGGGACATTCTGAGGGGATTGGGGACATCCAGGGGGGATTGGGGACACCCAGAGGGGTTTGGGGACATTGGAGAAGGGACTTGGTGCCCTTGGAGCTCGCCGTGCTCGTGGCTGAGCCTGAGGAGGGACAAAGGGGATTGGGGACATTCTGAGGGGATTTGGGGACACCCAGAGGGGGTTGGGGACATCCAGGGGGGATTGGGGACATTCTGAGGGGATTTGGGGACATCCAGGGGGGTTTTGGGACACCTGGAGGGAATTGGGGACATTCAGGGGGGTTTGGGAACATCCAGAGGGGAGTGGGGACACCCAGAGGGGACTGGGGACATTGGGATGCAGAGTGGGGACATTGGGATGCAGAGTGGGGACATTGGAGGGGAGTTTGGGGACTTTGGGAGGGGCTTGGGGACACTGGGGACACTGGGAGGGGTCCTGGGGACACTGGGGACATTGGGGACATTGGGGAGGGGTCCTGGGGACACTGGGGACACTGGGGACACTGGGAGGGGTCCTGGGGACATTGGGAGGGGTCCTGGGGACATTGGGAGGGGTCCTGGGGACATTGGGAGGGGTCCTGGGGACACTGGGAGGGGTCCTGGGGACACTGGGGAGGGGTCCCGGGGACACCGGGGGCTCTCAGGTCTCACCTGCCCGAGGAGCAGCTGCCACTGACGCCGCCTTCCGAGGGCCATCTGGGGACATTGGGGACACATTGGGGACATTGGGGGGACATTGGGGACATTGGGGACACATTGGGGACACATTGGGGACATTGGGGACATTGGGGGACACTGGGGACATTGGGGACACATTGGGGACACATTGGGGACATTGGGGACACATTGGGGGGACATTGGGGGGACATTGGGGACACATTGGGGACATTGGGGACACATTGGGGGGACATTGGGGGGACATTGGGGACACTGAGGGGACATTGGGGACATTGGGGACATTGGGGACACATTGGGGACACATTGGGGACACATTGGGGACACATTGGGGACATTGGGGGGACATTGGGGACACATTGGGGACATTGGGGACATTGGGGACATTGGGGACACATTGGGGACACATTGGGGACATTGGGGGGACATTGGGGACACATTGGGGACATTGGGGACACATTGGGGACATTGGGGACATTGGGGGGACATTGGGGACACATTGGGGACATTGGGGACATTGGGGACATTGGGGACACATTGGGGACATTGGGGACACATTGGGGACACATTGGGGACATTGGGGACACATTGGGGACATTGGGGACATTGGGGGGACATTGGGAACATTGGGGACATTGGGGACATTGGGGGGGTTTGAACCCCCTGACACCCCCCAGGCCACACTGAGCCCCCTCCCCAAAGCCCCTTTAAATCCCCCAAATGTCCCCAAAGCCCCTTCAACTGCCCCAAATGCCCCCAGACCCCACTAAATCCCCCAAATCCCCTTGAACTGCCCCCAAAACCCCTCTAGAACCCCTGAATCCCCTTTACCTGCCCCAAATGTCCCTCTAAATCCCCTAAATCCCTTTCATCTGCCCCAAAATGCCCTCTAAATCCCCTAAATCCCCTTTACCTGCCCCAAAATGCCCTCTAAATCCCCCCAGGCCCCTTTTACCTGCCCCAGACCCCATTAAATGCCCCCAAATCCCCTTGAATTGCCCCAGACCTGCAATAAATGCCCCCAAAATCCCCTTTAACTGCCCCAAATCCCCTTTAAGTCCCCCAAATCCCCTAAAATCCCCTTTAACTGCACCATAGCCCCTCTCAATGCCCCCAAATCCCCTTTAACTGCCCCAGACCCCCATTAAATCCCCTAAGATCCCCTTTAACTGCCCCCAAAACCCCTCGAGAACCCCTAAATCCCCTTTAACTACCACAGACCCCATTAAATGCCCCCAAACCCCATTAAATGCCCCCAAATCCCCTTTAACCACCCTAGACCCCCATTAAATGCCCCCAAATCCCCTTTAAATGCCCCCAAACCCCATTAAATGCCCCCAAATCCCCTTTAACCACCCTAGACCCCCATTAAATGCCCCCAAATCCCCTTTACCTGCCCCAGACCCCCATTAAATGCCCCCGACCCCCATTAAACCCCCCCAGATCCCCATTAAATGCTCCCAAACCCCATTAAATGCCCCCAAACCCCATTAAATGCCCCCAAATCCCATTAAACCTCCCCAAATCCCCTCTACCTGCCCCCAAACCCCATTAGACCCCCCCAAACCCCATTAAATGCCCCCAAATCCCCTAAAATCCCCTTTAACTGCACCATAGCCCCTCTCAATTCCCCCAAATCCCCTTTACCTGCCCCCAAATCCCCTTTACCTGCCCCCAAACCCCATTAACTGCCCCCAAATCCCCTTGAACTGCCCCAGACCCCCATTAGACCCCCCAAATCCCCTTTAACTGCCCCAAATCCTCATTAACCCCCCCCAAATCCCCTTGAACTGCCCCAGAGCCCCATTAGACCCCCCCAGCTCCCCATTAACTGCCCCCAAACCCCATTAACTGCCCCCAAATCCCCTTTACCTGCCCCCAAATCCCCATTAACCCCCCCCAATCCCCTTGAACTGCCCCAGACCCCCATTAAACCCCCCCAGCTCCCCATTAAATGCCCCCAAACCCCATTAACTGCCCCCAAATCCCCTTTAGGAGCCCCGCTCTCCGCTCCGTGCCCCCGCTTCCCCCCGTACCGTTCTTCCCCGCGGCCGCGGCGGGGCCCAGCGTTCGCAGCGGGGCCCTGAGCGGGGCCTTGGGCGCGGCCTTGGCAGCTCCGGGCCCGAGCCCGGTCCGCGATCGTTTCTGTCAGGGGACAAACGGCGTCAGGCGCGGGCAGGGCCGGGCCGAGCCCGCGCGGGGAGCGCTCCCTCCGCACCTGCTGGGGAGGAGCGGCGGGCGGCCCCTCGGACGGGGCCCGCTTCTCCTTGCCCCGGGCCACCGGCAGCCGCGAGAGCCCCGGGCGCGGCCCCGGGAGCGCTGCGGGACCGGCCTGAGGCGGCGCCGCCATCTTGTCCCGCGCGCCTTCAAACCGCCGCGCGCACAGTGGGGCCAATGGCGGGGCGAGGTGGGAGGGGCGGGCCCGCCCCCCGTGGGGTTTGGCCAATGGGAAAGCGAGGCGGGAGCGGGGAGAGCCAATGGGAGCGCGGGGCGGGGTCAGGGAGGGTGGAGGTTCGCCCGCCAAGGGGTAACGGCTGAGGGGGCGGGGCTTGTGTGGTGGGAGAGGGCGGGGATTGGCTGAGAGGTGAGGGGGCGTGGTTTATACAATGGGCGTGGCCATGTAAGGCACGGAGTTGTTTTGGTTGTTGGGGAGGGGGCGTGGTCTGAGTCAAGCCCCGCCCACAGAGCCCGAACATCCCCAAATTTACCCAAGTATCCCCAAATCCATCTAAAATATCCCTAAATTCACCCAAACTATTCCCCAATTCACCAATAATATCCCCAAATCTATCTAAAATATTCCTAAATCCACTCAAATATTCGCAAATCCACCCAAAACATCACCAAATCCTCCCAAATATCCCTAAATTCTCCCAAAATACCCCCAAATCCACCAAAAACATCCCCAAATCTGCCCAAAATGTCCCCAAATCCATCTATAATATCCCCAAATCCACCAAAAATATCCCCAGATCCGCCCAAAACATTACCAAATCTGCCTTAAATATCCCTAAATCTGCTCAAAGCTCCCCAAATTCCCCCAAAATATCCCCAAATCCACCCAAACTATCCCTAAATCTACCCAAAATAACCCCCAATATCTTCAAATCCGCCCAAACCTTCTTAAATTCGCCCTAAACATCCCCCAATCCACCCAAACACCCCCAAATCTGCTCCAAAACATCCCTAAATTCACCCAAAACATCCCCAAATCCACTCAAAACCTCCCTAAATTCATCCAAAACATCCCAAAATCTGCCCTAAACATCCCCAAATCCGCTCAAACACCCAAAAATCCACCTAAACCATCCCCACATCTGCCCAAAACATCCCCAAATCCACCAAAAGCTCCCCAAATCCACCCAAACCTCTCTAAATCAACCCACAACATCCCAAATCCACCGCAAATCGCCCCAAGCATCCCAAAATCCACCCAAAACCTCCCTAAATTCACTCAAAACATCCCCAAATCCACCCAAATAACGCCCAAAACCTCCCCCAGACACCCCCAAAACTCCCCAAACTCACCCCAAACCCCCTCAGAAGCCCCCAGGCCCTCCCAAATCCCTCCTCAGGCTCCCCAAATTCCCCCAAACGCCCCAAAACCCCGAAATTCTCCCCCAAATCCCCGCGGGCCTCAGTCTGGTGGGCGTGGCCTCTGCGGCTGCCGGGCGCTTGCTTGTTAAGTGGGCGTGGCCATGGGCGCGGCCAAACACGTTGTGGGCGTGGCCCCACCCTCTGCAGCGCTCGCTGCGGGTGCGTCAAGGGGGCGTGGCCTGCGCCACAATGGGCGTGGCCTGAGCCCGGCGGGGCACCCCCGGCTGCGGGTGGTGGGGGGGGGGGTGGGGGAAGGGGGGGGGCGGATTTTGGGGGCGTTTTTGGGGTCTCGGCTTGGCCCCGCCCCCTCCCATCCCCGCGCGGGTCCCGGGGGGGTCCCGGGGGGGTCCCGGGGGGGTCCCCGGTGCCGCCGTCCCTCGTGTGCCCCCCCGGCC